>NW_027498916.1:0-136378 GCF_021521415.1 Bidens hawaiensis
GAAAGGACTGTGAACCTTATACGTGCTGTATTTGTAGCATAGGGGAGGACTGCGAACCTCGTACGTGCTATGAATTAGGTTGCAACATAGGGAAGGACTGCGAACCTTGTACGTGTTGTGGATGTATTTCAGCATAGGAAAGGACTGTGAACCTTATACGTGCTGATTTTGTAGCATAGGGGAGGACTGCGAACCTCGTACGTGCTATGAATTAGGTTGCAACATAGGGAAGGACTGCGAACCTTGTACGTGTTGTGGATGTATTTCAGCATAGGAAAGGACTGTGAACCTTATACGTGCTGATTTTGTAGCATAGGGGAGGACTGCGAACCTCGTACGTGCTATGAATTAGGTTGCAACATAGGGAAGGACTGCGAACCTTGTACGTGTTGTGGATGTATTTCAGCATAGGAAAGGACTGTGAACCTTATACGTGCTGATTTTGTAGCATAGGGGAGGACTGCGAACCTCGTACGTGCTATGAATTAGGTTGCAACATAGGGAAGGACTGCGAACCTTGTACGTGTTGTGGATGTACTATGGTATAGGGAAGGACCGCGATCCTTGTACGTACCATAAATGGTGAACATAGGTAAGGACTGCGAACCTTGTACGTGTTCACGACCTTGAGTACAGGTATAGACGGTGAACTATGAACGTACTCTCGGTAGACTGAGGTTAGTGATTGTAGATATGTATGTATGTATGTATGGTAGCAAGTATGTATGTAGAACAGAAGGGTAACTAGTGAAGTATGGATATGTATCTACGGATATGTATGTATGTGTATGTATTGTATGGCGTTCGATTAACTAGAACTCACTCAGCGTAGCTGACTTTTAGTATGCACGCAGGTGAGCTGATTACAGAGTTAGCATGAGGATGACACACGGCATGGATTGAACGGCTGGCATCTGAAGAAAGAAGTAAAGATGTTTTAAATATAAAGTTTTGTGTTATGGTATCAAAGAAAAGGTTTAACGTTTTGTAACAAATGATTGATGTTTTATATTCCGCGAAAAGTTTTAATAAACTCTGATTTGAAGAACTGTGTTTATGAGTAAATCCGACGCTAAAGTAGGGCTACCGGGTTCGGGGCCTTACACAAATAATGTTTACAGAATGTCTTGGCTGACCCTTCACACATTAGCAGTTTAATTAGATAGAGGTTCCCGAGACTTAGTTGTCTCGGGAGGGTCAAATGTCCTTTTCTCATTGTTGTTTATGAAGTTGTGGGACGTGTCAGAATCAGAAGGGCAGTCTTTAGGATTCCATGCACGAGCAGGTTTCCTGTTTTTAAAAGATTTTTGAGACTGTCTCATTCTTGGTTTTAAAACAACATCCTCAGATTTGTCAATATTTGGATGTCTTTTCTGCCTTCTTTTTGATGAATTCTCAGACTTGTCAGTCTTTGAATTCCTTTTTGCTCTCTCATTCTTGGTTATCCAAAAAGGAGGTTTATCATTCTTTTTATTTCTGGATCTCACATCCATTTCGCTGGCAGAACTGTCAGGTTGATCATTTCTTATTCTTGAGCTTGGTTTAGCTCTTGAACGGAATTGATTAAACCTACTGTTCGTTTCTCTTTTCATCTTATGCCAGCTCTTGCAATGTCTTGCAAGGTGAGACGGGTTACCACACACAAAACAAAGTTTTCTTCTATCTTCCCTATAGAAACCATCAGAATGATAATACATGGGTTATGGCGAATAAGGATATGGTTGTACGGGAACAAACAAGCTGTCAGATCTATGACCCCGATCATCAAAAATATTTGTATAGAAAGAGTTCACATAATCTTGTGGATAATAACCATAGTAGCTCTTATCAAATTGATTGTACAGTTGAGGTTGATAATATTGATTTGTGGATTGATAAAAATTGTTTCTATGAGGTGGCACATATTTACCAGATGTACTTGCCTTTTCCTTTTCAAAACGATTTTCATTAATTTTAGTCTCCTCAACTTTACAATCTTTTGATGAGCAGCTGGGTAGGTTAGTATTCACATAAACCGTTTCATGCACAGTTCTATCAACAATGGTTTCATCAAAAATAGTTTCACAATCACTATCGGAAATAGAAACATCATTTTCATTTTCAAGAGACGTGCCAACATGAACATTCTCATCAGATACATCATTGTTCAAAATGTTTTTGGAAACAATATTATTACAGACAGGGTTGTTAATAGATGAATCAAAAAGTAAGTTTTTATCTCCATAACCCTTGTTTGTTTCCATACACCCATTTTCTTCTGCACGACTTGCTGCAGAAGATGAATCATTATTAGGATTAACTGAAGAATTAGCTGAAATAACAGTCTTGGGAGCTGCAGGAACAAATGTCTTTGATATGGGCACATGACCAATACCATAGACCATTTCTTCATCAGGAGGAGAATTAAAATCAAGATGAGGAACGCTAGTATAGTTATTGTTAAACGGTGGAGGTACAGCAGAACAATCATAACCTAAACCAGTCTTTAATCTTAATTCCATTTGTGACCCAATAAATTTGTTCAGCTTTTTGGTGGCTAATTCAAAGTTTTCTATGGCAATCTTTTTTTGGGTTTACTCAATTTCTAATTTAACAATTTTAGCGTTTAGTTCAACTACTTGATTTTCATGACGCTTCGCTAAATTTCTAGCAATTGAAACTTGTTCCCTACGATCGGCCATATCATTACCATGAGTGTTAATTCTAATAGTGTAAATCTTAGCAGCCTTTTTAAGATCATCATTTTGAACTCTAATGCTTTCAATTTGTTCAAGAATTTTAGCATTATGGTTTCTATAGTGAAGAACTTTATCAATATAGTGAAGGCATTCCATCAATGGTGCATGACGAGGTGTTTGCTTGACTACTTCCACCTGCAGCACACTCGGGGATGATAGGACTTGCTTGGAAGGCTTCTGATGATAGTTTTAGGCTGATACTTCTCTAATACCTGCAAATATATAAGATCTAATCAAGTTATTGCATAAAGATTGTATAGATATACCAATGTAATTTTACTCTTGTTATATTTAAGTAACTATACTTTCTTTGGGTATTGATATATTATTTGGTCATGTTGTGATTTTGCACATTAGTCATTAAACGATTGACCTTTTTTTTAATACGATCTGGGTCATTATGTGGATGCTTTGCAATATTTGGGCCATTACGTGGAATTTAGATATATTGCAAAGCATCCACATAATAATACCCAAATATTGCATATAGATTATTGTCTACTTTTAATATCTATATTCATAAAATTAATCATTAAAATCACATCACATTATCTCAAAATCGTCAATAAATATCCAATTAATCATCAGTTCACCGAAATAAACAGATATGGATAGTTAATCGATCAACTTTTGACTTTTCTTCACGAAAAACGTTTTTGAGAGTAATTATGGGGTTTTGAGCGTAATTATGAAAAACATATCTGGATTTGAGCGTAATGGGGATTAACACTTAGCGCTTTTTATAAAATGGCTTGAGCGTTTTGTAAAATATCATAAGCGTAATTCACGTACATATTAATTATACGTTAAGAGATTATTGTATAATAACTACTAGCTTGAGACTCGTATAATATATAGTAAGTATTAGGTTAAATGAACATATGGTATTCATGTTCATCAACTCGAGTGTACGTATGTTGATGATTTATGTTATAATTAAGTTAAATAAAATGCGACCTTTCGAAAAAAGAAAAAAAAAGTTATTATTTTTTTGGAACGACCAACTAAGTAACGCCATTTTATTAAAGTTATTATTCATGTTCATCAGTACGCGGCCCCCATTGGCTAAAGGTAGCCCGAGCCGGCCACTAGTCCGGACGGACGGAGCCCCTAGCGGTCCACATATTGAGGGATTCCCCAGATAAAACCCGACCCCACGCCCGCCATACGGCACGACAGCGAGGAGCCGGTAAAACCGGGTGAGATCAGGACTCGAACCCTGGCAAGCCAGGGTCATCCCTCATATCACTCATATAAATTGGTGGTAGTGAGGTTTGAACCCTTACCTCTCACTAGTAAAGCGAGTGATCTTCCATTAAAAAAAGTTATAACTTAAAACAAATGTGAAAAGTAAAAGCATTTATTGGGCTTTAAACTTGACGGTGCCCCTTGAACCAACATATTTGGACCACACCATTTGTGTTGGACCTAGAGACTTGAATGCGTCGATGTGGCTCTTTGAAATTTGAATTGATGGAACAGGGCATTAGGTTGACACGTCCATTATGAAAACTATCTTAACATTTAAAAGAAACAGCATACATTATATGTGTCACAAACAAATGATCTTTGGTTGATGCATAATATTTAGGGATGGCAATAAAACATGATAGAAAAACTCGAAAATTGAAACATTTGAGACGGGTAATACATGTTTCATTAGAATATGGGATAGGTATGAAATTACTTTTTAATTTTTTTTCGTATATTCGGGACGGCTTGAGATTTGTAATATACCCTATTAGCCCACCTGATTACCCATTAAGATAGACCCCCAGTTTACTCGATTGTAAACTCGAGTAACTTGAACAGTCTTTTTATTGCATACTGCAGAGGATTGGTCAACATCTTCGTCTACAAATGTATATAGATGTGGTCCACAAATTGTAGACATTTACCATTGAAAAAACAAACAGCATCTCAGAAGTTTTTTTTTTTTTTTTTTTTTTGGGGGGGGGGGGGTTCAAAAGTGATTCGCGCGCGTTTAGACGTAAAGCGGCTATATCTCAGACTAGAAAATGAGTTACGGGACCCATAATATATGAATTTTGGGTTTCTTGACGAGAAAAATCTGAATATGAGGTTATCTTATCTCGCGCCACGCGAACAGAAGGTGATAAATCCTTCGCGCTACACGAAGGACATAAAAACGGTAAAAAAACCCCTAATCGTTGACATAATATGTTTTCAGCCCCCATGTGACATATCTTTCATTCCGGAGACCATAGACGACCTAGAGGGCATTTTACACCATCTCGAAGCTCCTGGATCGTTAATCTTTCCATGATTTTGTATGAAACTGAAGGTATCTACGTTGTCTGTCTAGAATTGGATTGAAGTATCATTAGTTTATGATTAATCTATCTTTATGTGTGTTTTGATTAATTAAACAGTTGTTTATCTGGAATTAGGGTTATCATCAATCAAGTGGTTGTGTTCATCAATATTTAGGATTAAGTTCTTATCATCATTGATAATTGATTTGATTAAAATCTCATATTAACAAACTGGTAATTAGGTAGACCACGTTCAATTGTGTCAGTTAATCGGATTAGGTTCTGATAATCATCATAATCAAATTATTGTGTCTAGTAATTACTTATTAATCTTAATTAACGAATCATGTCTATATGATTATCCAATTGATCAAAAAAAATAGTTGTGCGGTTTATTGCATGACCCGAATCTGAAGCGTGTCACATTTTTCCTAGAATTGTTTACAACTAAAAATAACTGTATATTCATTAAACAAATCATTCATTAAACTGTGTGACATCGTTTGTCCGCCTACGTACTTCACTGAGAAGACAACCCTGCTTACCCATACTAGTTATATGTATTTCAGTTTATAAATACTTGTTTTTTTATTAGAGCACGACATCTATGTACTTCACTTATCTTTGGAAGTCATCAAACGTCTGAGCGGAGTTCCTTCTACAACTGGACCAGTATTCGGCTACAAGCTTGGAGAAGAATGAATCAGTCTCCATAAGCTTTGAAGGCTCATCATACTCCATCATTTTCCCTGCAAAACAACAATTTACTTATGACTGACACTCAAATAGACGATTTAAGCTATGTTTATTATTATATAAACATGTTAAGTAGGCCACATAAAAAAATTAAGATAAGTGGAGAAAAAGGCGTTCGAAGTCTCAAATGAAACTACTTTTATGGATCACACCAAATTTTGCATAAAAGCATGTCAGGATAATGTAAATGGTCACAAAACACACACACACACTTTTGTTTACATTGAAATGTTGTTATTGATGGCTCAATATAATAACATAATTGTTGTTCCAACAAAATGTTAAGGCCATTTTCGGCATTATGTAAACTAGTTTCAATAAATATGTGATCTTAGTAAAAAAAAGATAAATACTCATACGGGCGTCCAAAATTCACATGTTCATTGTAAATATTAGTTTTTTAAAAAACGAATTAGCGGATCAACCCAAGTTCACCAGAGATGTTTTGACTCGTACAAAATGTAAACCATTTCGACCCAAACTCGTTTGGAGGCGTTACCCAAACCGCCAGTCCTAACTCCCACCCAAGTGCCACATGGAATGCATGAAATCATTTGTTTCAACTATGTTGGGAGTTGTAACATACCAAAAGACAAAACCATGACCTTGTCACTGTCGATAACGGTTGGAACTCTGTGTGCCACAGTTATGACAGTGCAACTTGAGAACTCTTCCCTTATGATTCTTTGTAGAATAACATCTGTTGCTGAATCAATGGATGCGGTGGCTTCATCCAGTACTAGGATTTTGTTTCTCCTAAGTAATACTCTTCCTAGACAAAATAATTGTCTTTGTCCAGCACTCCAGTTTTCTCCTTCGTCACTCACTGTAAAAATTCAGAAAAATTGACATTTAAAAGTCTTGTATTATGTATTTTTGTTCTGCTACGCGTTTTGAAACTGATTATCTGAAATTGGATAATTACATTCAAATAATTACCACTAGTACTTGTGTGATATATAGTGTTTGGGTCATTAACAAATTCTGATTATCTATTAAACTGATATGCGAAATGACCAAAATAGACTCAAATTATTTGTTAACCTTCTAAAGAAATCTTAATATAAGTTATTAGTTAAAATTTATCGTTTATAAAGGAGGTAAACAAGTAACGTTAATATGTAATTGCTATTGTTATGGTAGTTATAAAACTGAATGTCTGACTTTCAAATAATCAGCATCCCGGCCTTTTATCCTAACACTAAAACTAGTTCTAAAGATTTCGGGTCAAAATAAAAGGGATGCTGATTACCAAATTACTAGAATGCAAACACAAACGCCCCCCTTAGTATATGATATTCAATAAAATCGATTTACCTGAAGAATCTAGCAAATTTGGAAGACTTGTAATGGTAGTTTTAAGCTGACACTTCTCTAATGCCTGTAAATTCATATGAACTATAAACATTATTGCAGAAAAGATCATTTAGATGTATGAATAGATTTTTTTTGTATAAACTACCAATGCATTTTTCACTTTTGTTCCACTAAAACAATTGCACTTTCTTTTAGCATAGATATATGGATATATCTTTGTCCTGTTTGGGCATTATGTGGGCTTTTCTCATAAAAGTTTTAGTGCCATTTGGGTTATCGTTTTATACCTTATAATGACCCAAACTACAAAAAATCCATGTTTCAATTGCACAGATGTCTAAAAAGGTGCAATGATTAAAGATTAAAAACAAGACAAAAATATCAGTATCTTTGGTATTCTAAGCAAAATATCTTTTTGGTCATGTTGTTGTCATTGCACATTTTGAGTCATTAAAAGATGACCTTATTATCCCATTTGGGTGGATCATGTGGACTTCTGGTAAAAAACAATGTTCGGTTTGGATCACCATAATAACATTTTATAACGACACGAAAGAAAAAAACCATCGTTTAATGAATTGGATATATAGAAAAGGTATAATAAGTAAAACAGGACAAAAAGTAAAACTACAGTGGTATTTTTTGCAGAAAATTCCATATGAATTTCAGTTTTAGTTACCTTCCATATCTCATCATCAGAATGCAGTCCAATCGGGTCCAAATTTGTTCGGATACTACCCCTAAAAAGGGTGGGTTCTTGTGGGATGACACTTAAATTCATTCTAAGATCTTTAAGTCCAATAGAGCAAATGTCTAATCCATCTATAAGAATTTTTCCACTATCGGGTTCTACCAAACGAAATAAGGCGGTTATTAATGTCGTTTTCCCACTTCCTGTTCTTCCAACAATGCCTACTCTAGTCCCTTCTTTGAAAGTACAAGTTATCCCTTTGAGAACCAGTGGTGCGTTTGGACGATACCTTAACTGAAATAACAACCCCATAAATACATAAACATTATAATGTCAACAGAACAAATTTCTCATTTCTACACGCTTTTAATAAAGTATAAAACTTTATCAATTTATAAGCGTGCAGAAATATAAAATATTAACTGTATATAACATGTAGACACTTATAATTGTTTCATGTCATGTATTTTGCCACCTGTTTTATAGTTTATGAAAGGATTTGAATCATTAATCTTGACTCGTTTGGTAAAAAAAAATGGAAGAAAGTTTGAATTTACCTTTAGATCCTCGAAATGAATCCTTCCCTTTGAAGGCCAAGATGATGGTGGCCTGTTATTAACCACTACTGCCGGTGGCTCGGGTGGTATATGCATGAATTGTTTGACCCGTTCAACTGAAACGATGTAATTGGCTAAACTGCAATACCATCTAGTCAAAAACACTTGGGTGCCGGTAAAAGTCAATGCGTAAGAAAGAGAGAGGCCAACCAACCCTATACAAACATTGAACATATGGAGTTAATATATGTTATGCTTGAACACATATGAAATATAGTGGAAAGTAGAAATTTTGACCCGTTTATTTATAAAGAATCTGAGGTGGTTTATGTGTATCAAGCTAGTCAAACGGGTAAAATCAACAAAAAAAAGTGTATTAGACAGCTTACTAGTGATGATATTTAAAAAACACATAAAGAAAACTTGGACAAAAAGTGTTCCTGGTTAATCCAATCCGTATAGAAGCACCCAACCAACTCGTTTTCCAGCTCAAGATATGACTAACATACCTGGAGGCACAAATCCATTTGGAACAAGTACCAGAAGAAAACTAGCCGTGAACAAGGTCAGATTCGAAAATGCTTCGGCTCTTATAACCAACCACTCCAACGATGCATTCGAGAAAAAGAAAGTACGTGCGTCCGTATCCACCAACCTAACATATTCTTTAAAAAACCTATCTTGCATTTTAAATGCTCGTATTGTTGCTACACCAAGTGATGTTTCAGATGCATAATTCATCACGGGCGCTTTTGTTGTTCCATTGATTCTCATTAGTTCTCTAGCATTTGGAAGATAATATCCCTGTAGTTTACAGAAATAAAATATATACAGTTTTCACAATGTCTTCTACCACAGATTTGGATTAAGTTCATGTTAGCCAACCTGCCCCATATTGCACCTCTAAAACTGATAAAGATTTACCTGAACATATTTTGTGGCCACGAGACCAAAGATGGCTACAATGAGAACTTGCCATGTCACTGAGGACATAATCAAAATCATAGCAAGTAATTCAACACTAGGAGCAATCACATAGGCGAAACAGAACGGTATGTCAAAATCAATTACACTAAGATCAGATGAGGCCTGCACGAAATACTAAATTAGCAACCAAACATGTTACAAAAAAAAAAAAAAAAAAACTTTCTCTTTTTTGTGCTAATTTCATAAAAATATTGTTACAACCTTGCTCTAAGGTTTGTTTAGTTAACCAACTGTTTATAGGCCAGAGAAAAGAACTAAAACTTACAAAACTGATTAAAGGTAATTTGACACACTAACTGGTTAAAATATGAAGATGTGTTGTTGACTTCTGAGTATGTTGACTTTTTTTCATTATGTGGTGCTGACATGGCACCTTTAATCCATTAATATTAGCCTATTAGGTTTATACCTTAAAGCAAAAACTTTGAACCTTTGATGTTAATTTATTCTGGCCTGAAAGAATTTTTTAGGCAAAAAAAAAAAAAAAGAAAGCATTAAAGTTTCAAAAAAATTTAAGGTAACCATCATCTTCTAAAAGTTTTTGACAAAATGATGATGTGTCGGTAGCGTTTGGTCATGTTGACTTTTTCCATGTGGCGCTGACATGGCGCCTCCAAACTGGTTATATTAGGTAGTTACCTTAAATCAAAGATTTGAACTTTCTGGCCTAAGAAAAGTTGGTTGCTATAATCAAAATTCAGAAGAAAGCTTCTAAGATTGCTTACCCTGGTTAGAATTCTCCCAACTGGAGTAGAGTCAAAGAACACCATCGGAGCACGAAAAATTGATTCGTTGAACTTATCGAAGAACAATTTGGAGGCTTTTAATCCCAAAAGTGCAGCAAAAAGTGATCTCAAATACACAAAAACTGTGCTGATTGTTGAAAGCAAAGTATATCCACAAATCAACATAATGGTGGTGATTTTCGGGATTTGAATACCATATGCTAGCCAATAACTTGCTGCTGCTTGAAGAGCAACAAAACAAGTTACGGTAAAAACGGATAAAAACAAATACCATGTTCCTTCTGAGATGACAACATAATCTAGGAAAGGCTTCCATCCAACATTCCCAACCTCCTTTTCTTCTTCTTCAGTCAACTGCACTCCCGGTGGGCCCGTCATTAATTGCCCCTCGCTCTTTTCTTTTTTGAGGTGTTTGTTGTTAACTTCTTCTAAAGTTTCATGCATGGTTATTGTTTTGTTTTCAGAAGGTGAAGTGTTTAAACCTGTGATTACCTCTTTATGAGCGTTCACCAACTGTTCAAACGCCGTCCCTGCCATTAAGATATCTTCATAGTTTCCTGATTGTGTAATTTGGCCATCTTGCATTACCTTGAAATAAAAAACAAATTAATAAATAAATATAATGTGATCACCAAATTATAAAGATGATTCAAGAGCCATTTATAGAGGTGGAAACATGGGTGGGCTGGGTAATGGGCCAAAATATGTTTGGAACGGGTCAAAAGTCAAAACATGTGTGAAACGGGTCAAAACAGACTGGCTAACAATTTTTGTCATTAGATGTGTATGACAACTATTACCACAATCTTTGAATTAACTAATTGAGCAAGCCGTTTGACCCCCTGATACCCGTTTGAGATCAAACACAACCGAATCAACCCATGTATAAGTAAATGGATCAAAATTTGCACCTCTATAACACAAAACTGTGTTAAAAAGTGAAGTTTTTGTCATGATTACCAGAATATTGTCAACTGATGAGAGAAACTCCACTTGATGGGTGACAAGAATGACTGTTTTGCCCTCAAGACAGTTCATAACACAATCCTGAACCACAAGATTCACAATTTAAATCATCAAAAAAGAAAAGAGAGTCAGGGTTCAGTTTAAAGTCAAACTAATTAAGAAATTGAAATCTTACGTTAAAGAGAGTCGCTGCTGTATGCGCATCTACAGCACTAAACGGGTCATCAAGAAGATATATATCAGCGTCATTGTATACTGCGCGTGCAAGTTGAACTCTTTGCTTTTGACCCCCACTCAAGTTAAGTCCTCTTTGACCAATCTCTGTTAAGTCTCCATGATTAAAAGTTTCAATATCTTTATCTAAAGCGCACGCCTTAATAGCCTTTTCATATTTGGTTCTGTCCATTAGCTTCCCATACAATATGTTATCTTGAATTGTCCCGCTTTGAATCCAAGATGTTTGGCTAACATAAGCAGTTGATCCCAAAACATCCACCTAAAAACAAAATCAAGAAAACAATTAATCCAATATAAACTATCAAATACAATCATTGAATATGTGCACTCACTATTCCAGAAGTTTTGGATATTTCTCCAAGTATAGAATATAACAAAGATGATTTTCCAGCACCAACTGACCCGCAAACCGCAACTTTCTGCCCACATTTTACTTCAAGATTAATATTCCTAAGAGTTGGAACGGGTGATTCCGGATCCCAACTGAAATTTCCATCCTGTATTTTGATACAAGGATGTGAATTTTCCGGTTCTTGGTTTCTTCCCGTCCTTATATCTTTAAGTTCATCGCCAACCAAGAAAGAATTAATCCGGTCAAAGGATACTTTGACTTGAATTAATGCAGAAAGTGCATCGGGTAACAACCTTACGGGTTCAGACATAGTTCTTAATGCTGCTAAAATTGAAAAAATAGTGGCAGCATTTAGAGGAGCACTTTTCAATAGCATGCATCCGAAAAAGACAACTGAAGAAACGAGCGTAGGTGACATCCAATACACAACCGTGCCATACGCCCTTTTGAACTGAAGTTCACGTAACCAACGGACTTCAGTTTCTCTAAAAGATTCAGTCATTTTCTTGAATTTTTCTTCCCAAGATTGTAGCTTGATAACCTTCATGTTGTTTAAAATCTCGGAAGTGGATCTTAGTCTCTTGTCCTGAGCCACCATGAAATTCAACTGACTTTTTTGCATAGCTTTTGCAAACGGCACGTTAAGAAGCGCGCATAAGATTAAAGGGACTAAACCTGGAAGAACACCTAATCCTACTACGGAAAACAAGACACCGACTGACATAAATAGTTGAACGAAACAAGCCCACGCCATATGAAACCACATAGGAAAATCACCCATTCTGTAAGCGTCAATCGCTATGTAATTCACAACTTCCCCTGTAGAATGTTGTTTCTTTCCTAAATTAGAAAGCTTAAGTTGTTTCTCATATACTTTCACCATTAAAGCTGACCTCATTCTCATACCGGTTCTTCTTGCATTAAAGTAAAACTGCCTGTTAGACAATGACTCCACTACCTTGACTACAATTAAACTCCCTACTAATAATAACCCTCGATGTAAATCTTTAACTTCACTGTTGGAGTAGTCAACAAACGCGTAGAGTAACAACGGGCTAACAATGACTGATATATTCCTAAGCAAGACACATAATCCTGAAAAAACCATCTCTTTTAAATAAACTTTGGCTAATGCTTTAGGAACCATGTTAGCATTGTTTAAGGATTTTTCTATTTGAAGTGAATCCCATGCCTTTGTGAACTTTTCATGGGCAAATGCTGCTTGGTCTACGGGTACTAAACACGGAATGTCTTCTAGGACTAATGGCTTTCTATAACCTACCGCAAGCAACGGGTTCACCCAAGAAAACGTCAATTTGCTTAAAAAACTTGGTTCTTCTGATTGGCTTGTATTTGCATTTAGTGTTTCATTAACCAATAAGGGCTCGGATAAAGTCGGGCTTTGTGTGTACAGAGTGATGAAAGCTTTTAAGTTTCGTATAGCACACAAAAGAAGTAAGAAACTAGCAGCCCATTCTATCAAAGCCAAGTTCAAGATTGTCGATGAATTTGCCAAATTCTCAATGTTCACGAAAGAAAGTGACAAGAAACAAAAGATCCACCAAACGGTAGCTAGAATCTTGACGGATGTAAATCTTTCTATGAATAATGAAACCGTCACTGTTACCCAAACTAGTGGTCTAACAATGAGCACCGACCAATTCAACTTAGGGGTTGTAGCAGTTGCATCCCATACACCGACAACAGGATATGTAACCGAAATGAGAAAACAACAAGATGCAACTGATACAGACATCCAGTCATTTTTTCTTGATCTGTTGGTGTTGTTTTTCTTAACATAACTTAAAAGTAGCATCAGGTAGAACAGAAAGACAAACACCAAGTTAAAAATGTCTATAATGCATCTTTGCGTGTCAAAATTGCCCTCGGAAACCATAGTGATCCTCCCTGAAAATAAGTTAGTAATTACAAATTGGATTCAGTACATGTTAGAACTGTATTTGTAATATCCGTTTGAGATAGTTTATATAAACAAGTTACTTGGTTATTGTGATTTTAAAAGTCAGTTTTAGATTGCTTGTTTCAAACATATATAGGATTAATATCTTTAAATATCTGAATTATATCCGAATTAGAGACATTCTTATCCGATCTGAATAACAATTTTTTTCCTAATCTTTGGTTCATAACAGTTTACTAGTTTAGAACTACAGTAAGCATACAAAATCGGAAAACACAAATTAGTTTTGAACACAATTCAAACTTCAAAAAATAGTCTAAACAAATACCACTAACAAAAATGTTACATGCTTATTCTGGTTACACGGATATCCAAATAATCCAATTTTTAAATTTTCATATCCGAAACCAAACCAAATATCCAAATAAGTAATTCATATTCGGTTAGATCCGAACCGAATATCCAAATAAGGATTCACATAAGTTTAGTAGAAATTAGAAACTATAAAAATGAAGAGAAAGTGTACGTACCAAGTAAAATCCGCCAAACTCCACCACCAGTAATATCGGAAATTAGTTAACCACCACCCAATCGGCGGCTAAGAAAACAAAAAAAACAAAAAAACAATGTGATGTAATTTGTTTATTGAAAATGGTGGAGATATACAAATGCAATACGTAAGTGGTATAAATTCCAAACGAGATACTGACAGAGTCACATTCTTCACCAATCTGAAAGTTTTCCACACATTTTGGATTCTTATATGTAATTAGATTATAATATGTACTTTCTCACTAACGGCCTCCACTATCAACATTATATTATTCTCGATCGCATGGATAGTAATCATGTTGTAATCAATTTCTTATTCTGCATGTAATACATGTATATATGCTTACAAAAGCTTTTTGGCTGCTTCACAATAAATATACATATAGACAGTTGTGGTGGCTCACTCATTAAATGTGTGAAGCGTAATATCTCAGGATCAAAAACAATATCTTAAATTTCTAAATTGTTTTGTGTTATTATTGTAGGGTGTAAAGTGTAAACAACCCGAGTTGAGCCCGAGTTAGACTAGGCTCGAGCAGTCGAGCTCGGCTTGTTTAACTTACAAAAAGCTCGAGCTTGGCTCCTGAGTGGTTATTCAAGGTTGAGCTTGGACTCGGCTTGGTTCGTTTATTACTTATTAATTAATGAGTAAACTGCGGGTTTCGTCCCTGTGGTTTGTCCAAATATGTGGTTTTAGTCCAATAGTTCCAGATTAGCAATTTCCGTCCCTGTGGTTTTATTTCATTTGCAATTAAACCCAACCTCACTAACGCCGTTAAGTACACCCCAACCCCTCACGTGAGGAGGGCTTGCGAATTAGGGTTGAGTTTATTTGGGGATATAAGGACAAAAATGCAAAGGGCACGCTGATGGGTTTAATGACTAGACTTAACGGGGTTAGTGGAGTCGGGTTTAATTGTAAGTGAAATAAAACCACATGGACGAAAATCGTTAATTTAAAACTATTATACTAAAACCACATATTTGGACAAACCACAGAGACGAAAACCACAGTTCACTCTTAATTAAATTATATAATTTATAATTATTTTTATATAAGTTTTTATTATAAATTTATATATAACACAATGCATATTTTTAGTTTTTTATCATATTTTAATTGAAACTATATAAATAACAGGCTCATTTATTAAACATGTTTATTTTTAGGCCCGACATCCTTTTAGCCCGGCGTGACTCGATCTTTTTGCTAGTCAAACTCGAGTAACTCGCAAGCAGATTGACTCATTTACAATTCTACATGCATAAATAATTCAACATGCTGAAAAGACAGAGAGCCACCATGAGGTTGTGTGGAGTGGATTGTTCAAGGTGTGTCCAGCTAAGCTAATCAAGGGAAGGTGTCAAAACAATTATGTGGGTGCCAAGGAGGGGCGCCAAGGGGCTTTAATGGAGAGTGGGTGGGGGGGTTAAAGGTCGGAGCTGTGTACATTAATAACAATACAACCACCAACAAACAGACCAACTCCAAGACCAGGAGAGGCCTCCAAACATCTACACAAAATTACATTAAATCAAAATTACACCATCTTGGCCGATCTAAATTTCTGTTTCTGACCTATATTTGAACCACAAAAAACCGAGCGACTTTATATCTCCTATAACTTCTTCAATCTTAACCTCTTTACCTTTGAACACTTTTTCATTTCTCGCATTCTAAATACTCCAACAAGCAACTATCACTATGCACTATACCATAAAACGCTTCCTTCTCAACCAAACCGAGCTTGATGGATTTGTGAAGATTCAACAAGTCTCTAACCGAAAACCAAAAAACAGGGGAAACCTTACACCAATGACTAATGTGATCCCACACAACACCGCAACCATCCAACCGCTATGTATGTGATTAGTCGTTTCCTTTCTATCTTCACAAAGGGCACAAAGTTCAATAGTAACCATAATATTCCATCTTGCTAACGCATTCCAAATGCTGAGAAAGAGGGGACTCTTTCTCAGTCTTAAATCTCCAACACCACTTTGCTAACGAGTTATTAACGTCTTTAAGTCTCAATATACCTAAACCACCCATAACTTTTGGTACAACCACCCTTTCTCACGCCACCCAATGTATCTTTTTAACATCACTAGCCCCTTCCTATAAAAAAATTCTTCATAATTTTCTCTAAATTCTTCACCATTTTACTGGACACTTTGAAAAGAGAAAAATAATAAACTATTTTATAATGCTATAACTACTATTAAATAAAACATAGTACTATTTTATATTATTTACCTCATTATAGCAAAAGTTAAAAGCTTTTCTATATAAGCCAAATGACCCATGTCGTATCTCTTGTCAACTACTCCCACTTTAATATAAACTAAAAAACACAAGGATAAAGGATGGCGATTCATTATCGATTTGATCGATGGTTTTGAATTAAACAAATACAAAGATATATACATTGATACAAATCCCTTTTCATCATACATTCATACTTCAGTTTTTTAAAATTTAACAGTGGATTTTATTAAGAACTTGTACAAACATGAGTTGATTTTGTAGTCACTCGACCCAAAAATCGTTAGAATTACGACTCCTACTAGAAACCCATAAAAACGAAACATTAACCAAAGCATCAAATAATGACTCTTTCTTGGATCCATATCACCCACTAACCGGACAAAAACAATACCATCTAGCCAGCTATGAGCTTTTTCTTACTCCTTGGCAATCTGATGGAATCAAGCTATTTAGTAACTGATGTTGGAATAAAAGATGGATGAATATCAACCTTTGCAACCATTTTTTTAACAGAAGCCCATAATCTACTAGCAATATCACACTCCCCCCCCCCCCCCCGGTCCCCAAAAAAAAATAATCATGTTCTACATCTTCACCTGGCTCGATCATATTGATATAGCCCACAATGACGAAGGAACATCAATCTGCCTATTCGCTAGCCAAATTTTGTCTAGTCGAAAGCCGATTTAAAAGTAACTCCAATATAAAGTGTTAACTTTCCTTGGAATATATCTATTCAATATAGTCACTTCATTTTAATCATTCGTCTTTTTAAAACAATAAATAGAGGGATTTTCATTTTTCATTTTAGTATGAAAATGATATTAAAGAAGTGGCATTTTATTTATATTTTAGTATGAAGATAAGAAATCTTATTGATGTGAAAGGTTGAATGAAAGAGTGCAATAGTACAAAAAGAAATGCCTTTAACATAGCACATATATAACAACTTACCTTAAAATCTTGCAAATGTTTATTTATATAATATGTCATGCTGAGAGTTTTTATTGAGAATATTGTTATATAGTTAATTTATACACAACAAATAATTCATACTAACTCCAATCTAGAATGCTAAGTTTCCTAAATCATCAAAACTTGCATTTTCAAAGATTTGAGCTTACTATCTTACTTTTTGTAAAGTAATCATACCACTATTACGGGTGAAAACATGACACTCATAGATTCATTTTATTATATACAAACCATCCTATCTTTTAAATTGCACCACCCTTATTTTTTTTATAAACCCAACACATTTATTTGTGACCTAGAAGGCCAGAATTCAAGCTTATGCAAGGGAAGATTAATAAATAAGCTATTAAATTTATAAACAACAAAAAACATTTATTATATTATTGTTTTGGAATGGGAATATACGATTTACAATTAACACACTAATAAAAACAAATAATTAAGTCATGTTTAAGTGGGAGTAGTTGGATCTAGGTTACTACAAGTTTAAATTTGTTTTGGACTTTTGATGATAACATGTTATGCCAAAATGTCATGTCAACTTTTATTAAATGAAAGTTTTTTTGTGTTTCGTTGATATATGATATGAAGTAGCTAACTGGGCAATTTACATTCTGGTCTAATAAAATTGGGGTAATAGTTAAGGCTTGAGATCTTTGAGGTCTCGGGTTTGAAATATGCAGTGTCAATTTTAGTATGAACGATTGACACCTCGTTTCATGAAGGCTATCTTAGATGCTGAATGTGAATTCAAATGCCGTAAAATGAAAAAAGGAAAAGAAAAAAAAAGAAAAACTAGTTGATAGTACAACTAATTAGTTCATGTGTCATGTGCAATAAATTTATGGTGCAAGTACCATAATGATAAACGACAATGTATCTATGATATGATGTTAACAGCTTAGATATGATATAAGAGAAAATAAAAACTAACCATTATATACCGTTATATTTCAATAGTTAGAAAAAAAACATGTACAAAATCATTAAATATGTGGATTCGTGGCATATTACATACATTGACATTTCCGAGTCTGATACACAAGTAAAGCAGATAACAATTAATCACATCACATATTGCATACAGCTACATTCCTGTGTTTGAATTTGTTTTATTTTTAAAAAGGGATATATGTTATATAAAAAATATGGTAAACCTAGCAAGACGCTAGAACAAAATGAAAGTTACATGTATGTGGTTTTGTCTTTTGCGTCTTAATATAGTATGGCAAACTATATAATACACTGTTTACATGTACATAGCTTATGTTATAAAAAGACGATACACAAGTAGTAAAAGTAAAAAAAATTAACCCTTCCTATGAGTTTGTTAGGGGGTGTTTGGGATTCCTTATTTTACCTCATTATAACCTTTTATTAAGTTAATAAGTTACAAAGTTGTAACTTATGAAACTTTTCCTCTCACATCACAAGCAATCCCAAACACCTTATTACTTTTTAAAAAGTTAATAAATTATAAGTTGGTAAAAATAAGCAATCCCAAACACCCCCTTAATATATAAATGACATTCCTAATTTCTTTATGTATCTATTAACCACTCTCATTTTATATTGTGGTTCCAAATTTATATAATACTAAATTGTTATGAAGAAAAATTATCTTCTAAAAAGAATTTTCAACTATATTTAGGTAATAAGTTGTAAAGTGGTGGTGGTGATGGTAACAACAGTAGTAGTATCTTTTATAAAAATGGTACGGTGTGCGTTAAAAAATAACTTTTAAGAACTTTGGGGTTTGGATCGCTCAATTCGACTAGAGGTGCACAAAACGGTTAACCGGTTTTTTTTGTAACCGGTTTTTTTTTAATACCCTAACCTGTTAGACCGGTTAATCGGTTAGGTTAGTAACCGGTTTTGACCATATGCAGAAGCGGTTTTGACCGGTTAATAACCGGTTTTTTATCAGATAATAGATAAAAAAATCGGTTAACCGGTTCGGTTAACCGGTTAATAACCGGTTTTGAAACCAGAAATACTAACCGGTTAGTAACCGGCGGTTAGGATCGGTTAGTAACCGGTTAGGGTTGGACCGGTTACTAACCGGTTACAAAATCGGTTAGAAACCGGTTAACCGGTTATGTTGTGCACCTCTAAATTCGACTATTCGGGTACAAGGCCCAATCTTAACGGTGATTGGCCCATATGACAAAGGGTCCAATGCCTTTTATTCTGGATCCAGTCTTTTTTTGAGCCTAAAAAAGAAGAAAAAAGAAACCAGTCTTTGAACAAAAGTGAGCTATATACTTTAAAAGTTGAAAGCGCGTGGTCACCTAGATAGCAATTAGCAAGTAAATAATGTAATTAAAATTTTATGATTATGTGTATAAGAGCATCTCTAGAGTTTCTTGTTGGTTTTTCTTCTTCACTCTTGAATAGACGAACATGGTGTGGAGGTTTTGTGTTGTGTAAGAAATAAGTGTTTTTAATTGAAGTTTGGAATCTGATATGACGGTTTGTAGAGACTGTGCGTTGGAAATGCTCTAAGATGGAGATACGAGGGAGTGTGAACTAAAGGACTCCGCTTTACTATACAAAAAAAATTCTTTTTGTAAATAAAAATAAACTTATTTTGGAAATCAGAGTGAGATAACTAGTGATTGGATTGTGGAACCGGGTTATATGATCCAGGCATTGAGTGCTAAATGTTAGCGTATAAGGAACCGTTAAGATTATAGGTGATCTTTTGGTGGGCAAGAATCGAAAGTTTACATTGTTAACAGTGTTGTGCAATATTGTGATTTACGTGTTTTGAGATGGAATACTCACTAAATTGATTTGAAATGTATAGCATGCTTTAGTTTGATTACTAAAATGACAAGTATGAAATCAATAGAGTATTTATGACATCATTTGGGTTTTTAAACCACTCCAACTATTGAAATATACTATATAGGGTTTTTAGTGTTGAGCCAACGTGCCTGGTTAATCTATATATATTGTAACTAGGGATGAGCATGGGATGGTACCGGTATCGATCCCGATTTTCCCGATCCCGAAAATTGGAAATTCTTGGTACCGGTACCGAAATATTCGGTTCGATACCAGTACGGTACCGGTACCGGGATGGTACCGGGAGTACCGGTACCGAGGGTAAAAAATCGGGAAATACTGGTACCGTACCGTACCTATCCCGAAACTTAAAACCATGGTACCGATTCGGTACTGACGGTACCAAATCGGTACCGATTTCGGGATCGGTACCGGTACCAATAAGTACCGGTACCGATTTTGCTCATCCCTAATTGTAACCCTATTAAATGGAATGCAATCAATCAAGTCTTTTACCATAATCTAACACCGACAAGTGAATTGGTCATGCGGTCGATTCGACGAACGATCCAGTTATAGAAACATTAAACGAACGTCATTAGCATTTTAATCCAACATGACCACAATTCTGGACCTTGAGAGCAAATGACACGATTAGAGGAATCAAAACTATTGGAAAATTCATGGCATTGCTGACTAAGGAATTGAGGATGGATGTTGGATGCAAACTATTTTTTCTTTTGAAATCTATTTGCTTGTATCTTAATTTCTTTTCTATATAGTGTGGGACTCATAATTCGAATGATTGAGTCATTTAACCAATTGTAAGTATGGGATAATAGTGAGAAATGGGTTCATAACTTTTTTTCCCCTAAAGAGTAGTGTTTACATCGCAATTAAAAACAAATGAACAAATTTCATAGCTAAAATGTAATCATTCTAAGGATTAAGTTTAAAGTGATGTAAGAATTTAAATTTCGGTCACATTTTCTATTTCATTTAACCTTAAAGTCGATATTTATTGCAATTCGACTAATATTGTATTAGTGGAGTGACCTTTCTAAATACAAGATCAACGTTATTAACATATGCTAAATCTAGCAAACGAATTTTCAGTTAAGTTTATTAGAAAACACATTGATAGTAAAGCTCTCCAGGAAGGGAGTTATGTTACTAGATGGAATAGAATTATCCCGATGAAGGTTAAGATACATGTTTGGACACTGATTTTGGATCCTCTTCCAATTAGATTAAACTTAAGTAAGAGAGGTTTTGACATTCAACTTATTGTTTGTCAGATTTGTTCAGTTTCGATTGAATCTTCGAATCATGATTTCGGCGAATGTACTCTAGCTAAAAGGATATGTTGGATATTTCGTTTCCTATTTTCAAATCTTCTCACTCGATAATCTTGTGGTTGGATTCGCTTATTATCATTAAGAAGAAGAAGAAGAAGAAGAAGAAGAAGAAGAAAAAGAAGACAGATTTTATTGAGGCGATTATTAATATCGCTTGGTGAAGTATTTAAACGTTCTGCGAGGTTTAATTGAAAGGCTGAAAAAGAGAACTTTTCTTATTCCATGTTTTTCATTGTCATATATATCATGCTCTTGTCATATTGTTAAATTATTCATTGGTTGAACAATGTGGATTAAAAATCCACTTCTTAATATGTAAACGCTTTTGTTTTGTCAAGGGCTATTGACTAGCCAGGTTAGTGGTCTTAATAAAGTTGGCTTTAAAAAGACACGTCTAAAGGGTCTGGGCTAAGTCAAGCGACTTTAAGGTTCCATCACATGTACAAATTTTGTTGAGCGTAAGGGGATATCCTTTTAGAGCTCTTAAGGTTTCTTAGAGCATTCCTGACAGATCCTCATCCCTATCTTTATAATTACACTAAAAATTACTATATTTTTCTCTTTTGTTTAATTAAATAATATTATTTTATACATTTATCATTACAGTTTTCTCTTTTCTCTACTCACAACCAATTCAACAAATATTAAAAAATAAATGAGGGTAAACAATGTTCCCCCATATTAATAAAAAAAACAACTAATTTTTCTCTTCCTCCACTCACAATCACTTGTAATCATATTCTATAATTTGCAAAACTCACTCACAAAATTTTAGATGAGCTGTTGTGAATGCTCTTAGTGGCTGAAATCAAATACTCTTGAATGAGTGCATATTTTACCCTTCTTAACCGATGTATCGAATTTTTCTTTGACTTAAGTTATATCGATTGACTAAAATGACTTGATAATTCTAAAATCATAATATCGTATGACGAATCGCCTATTATTCCTTCTAACAAGTATATTGATAGTTGATAGAACTACATTTCTCTAAGATGAGTTATAACTATATGATTAGTTATAAGTTTCTGTAAACTAGTTATAACCTATGTAATGCATTTTTATTTTAATTGAAAAAATTGAAAAAGAATGCAATATATAATTTTAAATTTGAAATATTCCATTGTGAATATAAATTTTGAATAAATTTTATGTCGTGACGTAGATAAAAAACCGCATCTTAACAGTGTAATTTGATTTTAGTTAAACTTTATATTTAAAAGTTATAAAAGAAAACTAATTATGAGTAAAGTTAAATATAATAATATAATATTAAAAAAGTACCAAACTTTCTTAAAAAAAACTCGTTCAAACTATTTCTTACCTATAATAGTCGTCCCGACAAGATTAGTGCTTCAAAATACCGTTTCTTGAAATTTTCTTAGCTTAAAATAGTCGTTGTGACTAGTTTTGTAAACTACTCGTCAACACAAAAAATCTAGTCGTCACGACTAGTTTAAAATATCAATTTTTTGAATTATTTGTAAATAATACCTAAAACTAGAAACTTATTTTTAAAAATATATATTTTGAGAATTTTCCTACTTTTTTTTGACCGTTTTGAGTTGGACTAGAACTCTAGAAGAAAGATGAAAGCAGCATTTTAAATTTTTAAACGATAATAAAAAAGTAACGTCTAATCAATTATTTTCTTTTTTTCCACATATTATTATTATTATTATTATTATTATTATCGCTTTTGCTTGTCTATATATGCTCAATTATATCCACCTTTCATTATCTTGGCCTCCATTCACCTGCCATCGTTGATTGACTCCCTTCACTCTCCGGTCAACTAACCAACATCTTGCTCGGCCACCACTGCCGTCGTCATACTCGTCACAAGATGAGACTGATCTCTCTCCTTCCTCATGTCAAATCATTTAATTCACAATAAGTTTATAACCTTTTGATGAACACTACTTAAAACTAATAGGTTTTCTAAGACATTCTATTTGCCGGTATGGTATTAGCATCCTTGTAACTCCAATTTCCAAACAAGTTATAACCTATACATTGAGTTTTTATTTTTGTTAAAAAAAGAGTTTTAGAAATAAATCTAAGAAAGATACAAAGAACTTTAACAAGTGGGCAAATAATTCTCATGTGGACCCTTGAGAAATGATAGTGACTTTGAATTAATCTTAGAACACTAGTAGTGAAAACGTCTCATTCTTAGTCGTTATGCGTCATGTGACATTCCCGTCATCAATTGAGAGTTATGCAAAAAGTGGCGTAGCTAGTGGTAAAAACGTCATAACTCTCCTACAATAATTACAAATATTATCCTCTCTCTCTCCTCTCTCCACACACAAAATGCCATGGCCAAAACGTTATGTACAAAACGTTTACTTCGAAACGCCGCCGAAAACACCAGACCGGGGCGGTGTTCCCGGCGTTTTAGGGTCAAAACGCCTTACAAAGAAGGCGACTACGGACAGCCTAAGGCCTTATAATGTGATGTTAGAAATAATAGTAATAATATAATATCATGATCAACTCATCTGAGCTACCCCAAGAATCTTTATTTTAATTGGGTTTTAATTATCATACAGATTCTTCCAAACACATCGATGGCCTCTTCATCGTCATCTTCCAAACATTTTAATTGGGTTTTAATTATCATACATTTTCTAGTTAATATTTTAAGCAACATAACATCGCCTATGACTTCACAGCCTAGTATATTAAGGCCATTTAAAACTTCATGAAACTAATACATTCTTATAACATATCATTTTATGTCTGATATATATCATTTGAAAAATGGTAATATTTTCATCTCCTGAAAACATGGATAACAATGTTTGCTAATTTCTTGAACGACATCATTTTTTGATGCGATTCGTTCACTAAAGAAATATATATATTTGAAATATTCAATAGTAGAAAGATATACAAAGTCAATTTGTCATCTGATTAACAATGTGCTAATGTCTAACATTTTATTCCAAATATAAGAAGTTTTCGTATTCACCTGAAAAACCAAAACATGTAGTCTGGTGTTTATATTCTTGTGAATTTTTAAGATGATGAACTTAACATTAATGATGAGTTAATTAAATAATCAAATAAAAAAAAGTTGTAAATGGTTATTTTTAAACCAAGCCGTGACCGAAACTCATTTTAATCATAAATTCTTTGTATCTAAACCATGTTTGATACTTTAACCAGATAAAGAAACCAGCTCGTTTATATTAACAGAAACACTGAGTATACATCAATAGTGAATTTTCTTTTAAGGGTTCGAAAGAAAAAAAAACTTGTAATTAAGTAAACAGTTATATATATTTAATAAGTTAAAGTTTATTGAAAATTTAAATTTAAGTTAATCTTGCATTTTCATCCAATAATATCATTCTTATAAAAACTTAATATTAACTAACTAATATATAATATATTTAAAACCATAATTCTTGTAATCATTATTCAAAATCAACGTAAAAATTGATTACTTATAAATACCTAATATTGATAACCAATACAATATATTTATGTAAAACAAAATAACATATTTGTGTTGGTATTTAATTTTAAAAATTAAGAAATAAATATTAAAAAGAGAAAATGAAAGATCAAAAAGAAAAAAATAAAATACAAAACTATTAATAAAAAAGAGAAATGTATATAATATGAGAGAGATGAGGGAAAATTTTTATAAGGAATATTTTGGTGATGACAAGTGGCATTGAAAGTTTTATTTATTATATAGTATAGATTTTATGTCTGATAGATATCATTTGAAAAATGGTAATATTTTCATCTCTTGAAAACATGGATAACAATGTTTGCTAATTTCTTGAACGACATCATTTTTTGATGCGATTCGTTCACTAAAGAAATATATATATTTGAAATATTCAATAGTAGAAAGATATACAAAGTCAATTTGTCATCTGATTAACAATGTGCTAATGTCTAAAATTTATTCCAAATATAAGAAGTTTTCGTATTCACCTGAAAAACCAAAACATGTAGTCTGGTGTTTATATACTTGTGAATTTTTAAGATGATGAACTTAACATTAATGATGAGTTAATTAAATAATCAAATAAAAAAAAGTTGTAAATGGTTATTTTTAAACCAAGCCGTGACCGAAACTCATTTTAATCATAAATTCTTTGTATCTAAACCATGTTTGATACTTTAACCAGATAAAGAAACCAGCTCGTTTATATTAACAGAAACACTGAGTATACATCAATAGTGAATTTTCTTTTAAGGGTTCGAAAGAAAAAAAAAACTTGTAATTAAGTAAACAGTCATATATATTTAATAAGTTAAAGTTTATTGAAAATTTAAATTTAAGTTAATCTTGCATTTTCATCCAATAATATCATTCTTATAAAAACTTAATATTAACTAACTAATATATAATATATTTAAAACCATAATTCATATAATCATTATTCAAAATCAACGTAAAAATTGATTACTTATAAATACCTAATATTGATAACCAATACAATATATTTATGTAAAACAAAATAACATATTTGTGTTGGTATTTAATTTTAAAAATTAAGAAATAAATATTAAAAAGAGAAAATGAAAGATCAAAAAGAAAAAAATAAAATACAAAACTATTAATAAAAAAGAGAAATGTATTTAATATGAGAGAGATGAGGGAAAATTTTTATAAGGAATATTTTGGTGATGACAAGTGGCATTGAAAGTTTTATTTATTATATAGTATAGATTTTATGTCTGATAGATATCATTTGAAAAATGGTAATATTTTCATCTCTTGAAAACATGGATAACAATGTTTGCTAATTTCTTGAACGACATCATTTTTTGATGCGATTCGTTCACTAAAGAAATATATATATTTGAAATATTCAATAGTAGAAAGATATACAAAGTCAATTTGTCATCTGATTAACAAGGTGCTAATGTCTAAAATTTATTCCAAATATAAGAAGTTTTCGTATTCACCTGAAAAACCAAAACATGTAGTCTGGTGTTTATATACTTGTGAATTTTTAAGATGATGAACTTAACATTAATGATGAGTTAATTAAATAATCAAATAAAAAAAAGTTGTAAATGGTTATTTTTAAACCAAGCCGTGACCGAAACTCATTTTAATCATAAATTCTTTGTATCTAAACCATGTTTGATACTTTAACCAGATAAAGAAACCAGCTCGTTTATATTAACAGAAACACTGAGTATACATCAATAGTGAATTTTCTTTTAAGGGTTCGAAAGAAAAAAAAAAACTTGTAATTAAGTAAACAGTCATATATATTTAATAAGTTAAAGTTTATTGAAAATTTAAATTTAAGTTAATCTTGCATTTTCATCCAATAATATCATTCTTATAAAAACTTAATATTAACTAACTAATATATAATATATTTAAAACCATAATTCATATAATCATTATTCAAAATCAACGTAAAAATTGATTACTTATAAATACCTAATATTGATAACCAATACAATATATTTATGTAAAACAAAATAACATATTTGTGTTGGTATTTAATTTTAAAAATTAAGAAATAAATATTAAAAAGAGAAAATGAAAGATCAAAAAGAAAAAAATAAAATACAAAACTATTAATAAAAAAGAGAAATGTATTTAATATGAGAGAGATGAGGGAAAATTTTTATAAGGAATATTTTGATGATGACAAGTGGCATTGAAAGTTTTATTTATTATATAGTATAGATTTTATGTTTGATAGATACCATTTGAAAAATGGTAATATTTTCATCTCCTGAAAACATGGATAACAATGTTTGCTAATTTCTTGAACGACATCATTTTTTGATGCGATTCGTTCACTAAAGAAATATATATATTTGAAATATTCAATAGTAGAAAGATATACAAAGTCAATTTGTCATCTGATTAACAATGTGCTAATGTCTAAAATTTATTCCAAATATAAGAAGTTTTCGTATTCACCTGAAAAACCAAAACATGTAGTCTGGTGTTTATATACTTGTGAATTTTTATGATGATGAACTTAACATTAATGATGAGTTAATTAAATAATCAAATAAAAAAAAGTTGTAAATGGTTATTTTTAAACCAAGCCGTGACCGAAACTCATTTTAATCATAAATTCTTTGTATCTAAACCATGTTTGATACTTTAACCAGATAAAGAAACCAGCTCGTTTATATTAACAGAAACACTGAGTATACATCAATAGTGAATTTTCTTTTAAGGGTTCGAAAGAAAAAAAAACTTGTAATTAAGTAAACAGTTATATATATTTAATAAGTTAAAGTTTATTGAAAATTTAAATTTAAGTTAATCTTGCATTTTCATCCAATAATATCATTCTTATAAAAACTTAATATTAACTAACTAATATATAATATATTTAAAACCATAATTCTTGTAATCATTATTCAAAATCAACGTAAAAATTGATTACTTATAAATACCTAATATTGATAACCAATACAATATATTTATGTAAAACAAAATAACATATTTGTGTTGGTATTTAATTTTAAAAATTAAGAAATAAATATTAAAAAGAGAAAATGAAAGATCAAAAAGAAAAAAATAAAATACAAAACTATTAATAAAAAAGAGAAATGTATTTAATATGAGAGAGATGAGGGAAAATTTTTATAAGGAATATTTTGATGATGACAAGTGGCATTGAAAGTTTTATTTATTATATAGTATAGATTTTATGTCTGATAGATACCATTTGAAAAATGGTAATATTTTCATCTCCTGAAAACATGGATAACAATGTTTGCTAATTTCTTGAACGACATCATTTTTTGATGCGATTCGTTCACTAAAGAAATATATATATTTGAAATATTCAATAGTAGAAAGATATACAAAGTCAATTTGTCATCTGATTAACAATGTGCTAATGTCTAACATTTTATTCCAAATATAAGAAGTTTTCGTATTCACCTGAAAAACCAAAACATGTAGTCTGGTGTTTATATTCTTGTGAATTTTTAAGATGATGAACTTAACATTAATGATGAGTTAATTAAATAATCAAATAAAAAAAAGTTGTAAATGGTTATTTTTAAACCAAGCCGTGACCGAAACTCATTTTAATCATAAATTCTTTGTATCTAAACCATGTTTGATACTTTAACCAGATAAAGAAACCAGCTTGTTTATATTAACAGAAACACTGAGTATACATCAATAGTGAATTTTCTTTTAAGGGTTCGAAAGAAAAAAAAAACTTGTAATTAAGTAAACAGTTATATATATTTAATAAGTTAAAGTTTATTGAAAATTTAAATTTAAGTTAATCTTGCATTTTCATCCAATAATATCATTCTTATAAAAACTTAATATTAACTAACTAATATATAATATATTTAAAACCATAATTCTTGTAATCATTATTCAAAATCAACGTAAAAATTGATTACTTATAAATACCTAATATTGATAACCAATACAATATATTTATGTAAAACAAAATAACATATTTGTGTTGGTATTTAATTTTAAAAATTAAGAAATAAATATTAAAAAGAGAAAATGAAAGATCAAAAAGAAAAAAATAAAATACAAAACTATTAATAAAAAAGAGAAATGTATATAATATGAGAGAGATGAGGGAAAATTTTTATAAGGAATATTTTGGTGATGACAAGTGGCATTGAAAGTTTTATTTATTATATAGTATAGATTTTATGTCTGATAGATATCATTTGAAAAATGGTAATATTTTCATCTCTTGAAAACATGGATAACAATGTTTGCTAATTTCTTGAACGACATCATTTTTTGATGCGATTCGTTCACTAAAGAAATATATATATTTGAAATATTCAATAGTAGAAAGATATACAAAGTCAATTTGTCATCTGATTAACAATGTGCTAATGTCTAAAATTTATTCCAAATATAAGAAGTTTTCGTATTCACCTGAAAAACCAAAACATGTAGTCTGGTGTTTATATACTTGTGAATTTTTAAGATGATGAACTTAACATTAATGATGAGTTAATTAAATAATCAAATAAAAAAAAGTTGTAAATGGTTATTTTTAAACCAAGCCGTGACCGAAACTCATTTTAATCATAAATTCTTTGTATCTAAACCATGTTTGATACTTTAACCAGATAAAGAAACCAGCTCGTTTATATTAACAGAAACACTGAGTATACATCAATAGTGAATTTTCTTTTAAGGGTTCGAAAGAAAAAAAAACTTGTAATTAAGTAAACAGTTATATATATTTAATAAGTTAAAGTTTATTGAAAATTTAAATTTAAGTTAATCTTGCATTTTCATCCAATAATATCATTCTTATAAAAACTTAATATTAACTAACTAATATATAATATATTTAAAACCATAATTCTTGTAATCATTATTCAAAATCAACGTAAAAATTGATTACTTATAAATACCTAATATTGATAACCAATACAATATATTTATGTAAAACAAAATAACATATTTGTGTTGGTATTTAATTTTAAAAATTAAGAAATAAATATTAAAAAGAGAAAATGAAAGATCAAAAAGAAAAAAATAAAATACAAAACTATTAATAAAAAAGAGAAATGTATTTAATATGAGAGAGATGAGGGAAAATTTTTATAAGGAATATTTTGATGATGACAAGTGGCATTGAAAGTTTTATTTATTATATAGTATAGATTTTATGTCTGATAGATACCATTTGAAAAATGGTAATATTTTCATCTCCTGAAAACATGGATAACAATGTTTGCTAATTTCTTGAACGACATCATTTTTTGATGCGATTCGTTCACTAAAGAAATATATATATTTGAAATATTCAATAGTATTAAGATATACAAAGTCAATTTGTCATCTGATTAACAATGTGCTAATGTCTAACATTTTATTCCAAATATAAGAAGTTTTCGTATTCACCTGAAAAACCAAAACATGTAGTCTGGTGTTTATATTCTTGTGAATTTTTAAGATGATGAACTTAACATTAATGATGAGTTAATTAAATAATCAAATAAAAAAAAGTTGTAAATGGTTATTTTTAAACCAAGCCGTGACCGAAACTCATTTTAATCATAAATTCTTTGTATCTAAACCATGTTTGATACTTTAACCAGATAAAGAAACCAGCTCGTTTATATTAACAGAAACACTGAGTATACATCAATAGTGAATTTTCTTTTAAGGGTTCGAAAGAAAAAAAAACTTGTAATTAAGTAAACAGTTATATATATTTAATAAGTTAAAGTTTATTGAAAATTTAAATTTAAGTTAATCTTGCATTTTCATCCAATAATATCATTCTTATAAAAACTTAATATTAACTAACTAATATATAATATATTTAAAACCATAATTCTTGTAATCATTATTCAAAATCAACGTAAAAATTGATTACTTATAAATACCTAATATTGATAACCAATACAATATATTTATGTAAAACAAAATAACATATTTGTGTTGGTATTTAATTTTAAAAATTAAGAAATAAATATTAAAAAGAGAAAATGAAAGATCAAAAAGAAAAAAATAAAATACAAAACTATTAATAAAAAAGAGAAATGTATATAATATGAGAGAGATGAGGGAAAATTTTTATAAGGAATATTTTGGTGATGACAAGTGGCATTGAAAGTTTTATTTATTATATAGTATAGATTTTATGTCTGATATATATCATTTGAAAAATGGTAATATTTTCATCTCCTGAAAACATGGATAACAATGTTTGCTAATTTCTTGAACGACATCATTTTTTGATGCGATTCGTTCACTAAAGAAATATATATATTTGAAATATTCAATAGTAGAAAGATATACAAAGTCAATTTGTCATCTGATTAACAATGTGCTAATGTCTAACATTTTATTCCAAATATAAGAAGTTTTCGTATTCACCTGAAAAACCAAAACATGTAGTCTGGTGTTTATATTCTTGTGAATTTTTAAGATGATGAACTTAACATTAATGATGAGTTAATTAAATAATCAAATAAAAAAAAGTTGTAAATGGTTATTTTTAAACCAAGCCGTGACCGAAACTCATTTTAATCATAAATTCTTTGTATCTAAACCATGTTTGATACTTTAACCAGATAAAGAAACCAGCTCGTTTATATTAACAGAAACACTGAGTATACATCAATAGTGAATTTTCTTTTAAGGGTTCGAAAGAAAAAAAAACTTGTAATTAAGTAAACAGTTATATATATTTAATAAGTTAAAGTTTATTGAAAATTTAAATTTAAGTTAATCTTGCATTTTCATCCAATAATATCATTCTTATAAAAACTTAATATTAACTAACTAATATATAATATATTTAAAACCATAATTCTTGTAATCATTATTCAAAATCAACGTAAAAATTGATTACTTATAAATACCTAATATTGATAACCAATACAATATATTTATGTAAAACAAAATAACATATTTGTGTTGGTATTTAATTTTAAAAATTAAGAAATAAATATTAAAAAGAGAAAATGAAAGATCAAAAAGAAAAAAATAAAATACAAAACTATTAATAAAAAAGAGAAATGTATATAATATGAGAGAGATGAGGGAAAATTTTTATAAGGAATATTTTGGTGATGACAAGTGGCATTGAAAGTTTTATTTATTATATAGTATAGATTTTATGTCTGATAGATATCATTTGAAAAATGGTAATATTTTCATCTCTTGAAAACATGGATAACAATGTTTGCTAATTTCTTGAACGACATCATTTTTTGATGCGATTCGTTCACTAAAGAAATATATATATTTGAAATATTCAATAGTAGAAAGATATACAAAGTCAATTTGTCATCTGATTAACAATGTGCTAATGTCTAAAATTTATTCCAAATATAAGAAGTTTTCGTATTCACCTGAAAAACCAAAACATGTAGTCTGGTGTTTATATACTTGTGAATTTTTAAGATGATGAACTTAACATTAATGATGAGTTAATTAAATAATCAAATAAAAAAAAGTTGTAAATGGTTATTTTTAAACCAAGCCGTGACCGAAACTCATTTTAATCATAAATTCTTTGTATCTAAACCATGTTTGATACTTTAACCAGATAAAGAAACCAGCTCGTTTATATTAACAGAAACACTGAGTATACATCAATAGTGAATTTTCTTTTAAGGGTTCGAAAGAAAAAAAAAACTTGTAATTAAGTAAACAGTCATATATATTTAATAAGTTAAAGTTTATTGAAAATTTAAATTTAAGTTAATCTTGCATTTTCATCCAATAATATCATTCTTATAAAAACTTAATATTAACTAACTAATATATAATATATTTAAAACCATAATTCATATAATCATTATTCAAAATCAACGTAAAAATTGATTACTTATAAATACCTAATATTGATAACCAATACAATATATTTATGTAAAACAAAATAACATATTTGTGTTGGTATTTAATTTTAAAAATTAAGAAATAAATATTAAAAAGAGAAAATGAAAGATCAAAAAGAAAAAAATAAAATACAAAACTATTAATAAAAAAGAGAAATGTATTTAATATGAGAGAGATGAGGGAAAATTTTTATAAGGAATATTTTGGTGATGACAAGTGGCATTGAAAGTTTTATTTATTATATAGTATAGATTTTATGTCTGATAGATATCATTTGAAAAATGGTAATATTTTCATCTCTTGAAAACATGGATAACAATGTTTGCTAATTTCTTGAACGACATCATTTTTTGATGCGATTCGTTCACTAAAGAAATATATATATTTGAAATATTCAATAGTAGAAAGATATACAAAGTCAATTTGTCATCTGATTAACAAGGTGCTAATGTCTAAAATTTATTCCAAATATAAGAAGTTTTCGTATTCACCTGAAAAACCAAAACATGTAGTCTGGTGTTTATATACTTGTGAATTTTTAAGATGATGAACTTAACATTAATGATGAGTTAATTAAATAATCAAATAAAAAAAAGTTGTAAATGGTTATTTTTAAACCAAGCCGTGACCGAAACTCATTTTAATCATAAATTCTTTGTATCTAAACCATGTTTGATACTTTAACCAGATAAAGAAACCAGCTCGTTTATATTAACAGAAACACTGAGTATACATCAATAGTGAATTTTCTTTTAAGGGTTCGAAAGAAAAAAAAAAACTTGTAATTAAGTAAACAGTCATATATATTTAATAAGTTAAAGTTTATTGAAAATTTAAATTTAAGTTAATCTTGCATTTTCATCCAATAATATCATTCTTATAAAAACTTAATATTAACTAACTAATATATAATATATTTAAAACCATAATTCATATAATCATTATTCAAAATCAACGTAAAAATTGATTACTTATAAATACCTAATATTGATAACCAATACAATATATTTATGTAAAACAAAATAACATATTTGTGTTGGTATTTAATTTTAAAAATTAAGAAATAAATATTAAAAAGAGAAAATGAAAGATCAAAAAGAAAAAAATAAAATACAAAACTATTAATAAAAAAGAGAAATGTATTTAATATGAGAGAGATGAGGGAAAATTTTTATAAGGAATATTTTGATGATGACAAGTGGCATTGAAAGTTTTATTTATTATATAGTATAGATTTTATGTTTGATAGATACCATTTGAAAAATGGTAATATTTTCATCTCCTGAAAACATGGATAACAATGTTTGCTAATTTCTTGAACGACATCATTTTTTGATGCGATTCGTTCACTAAAGAAATATATATATTTGAAATATTCAATAGTAGAAAGATATACAAAGTCAATTTGTCATCTGATTAACAATGTGCTAATGTCTAAAATTTATTCCAAATATAAGAAGTTTTCGTATTCACCTGAAAAACCAAAACATGTAGTCTGGTGTTTATATACTTGTGAATTTTTATGATGATGAACTTAACATTAATGATGAGTTAATTAAATAATCAAATAAAAAAAAGTTGTAAATGGTTATTTTTAAACCAAGCCGTGACCGAAACTCATTTTAATCATAAATTCTTTGTATCTAAACCATGTTTGATACTTTAACCAGATAAAGAAACCAGCTCGTTTATATTAACAGAAACACTGAGTATACATCAATAGTGAATTTTCTTTTAAGGGTTCGAAAGAAAAAAAAAACTTGTAATTAAGTAAACAGTTATATATATTTAATAAGTTAAAGTTTATTGAAAATTTAAATTTAAGTTAATCTTGCATTTTCATCCAATAATATCATTCTTATAAAAACTTAATATTAACTAACTAATATATAATATATTTAAAACCATAATTCTTGTAATCATTATTCAAAATCAACGTAAAAATTGATTACTTATAAATACCTAATATTGATAACCAATACAATATATTTATGTAAAACAAAATAACATATTTGTGTTGGTATTTAATTTTAAAAATTAAGAAATAAATATTAAAAAGAGAAAATGAAAGATCAAAAAGAAAAAAATAAAATACAAAACTATTAATAAAAAAGAGAAATGTATTTAATATGAGAGAGATGAGGGAAAATTTTTATAAGGAATATTTTGATGATGACAAGTGGCATTGAAAGTTTTATTTATTATATAGTATAGATTTTATGTCTGATAGATACCATTTGAAAAATGGTAATATTTTCATCTCCTGAAAACATGGATAACAATGTTTGCTAATTTCTTGAACGACATCATTTTTTGATGCGATTCGTTCACTAAAGAAATATATATATTTGAAATATTCAATAGTAGAAAGATATACAAAGTCAATTTGTCATCTGATTAACAATGTGCTAATGTCTAAAATTTATTCCAAATATAAGAAGTTTTCGTATTCACCTGAAAAACCAAAACATGTAGTCTGGTGTTTATATACTTGTGAATTTTTATGATGATGAATTTAACATTAATGATGAGTTAATTAAATAATCAAATAAAAAAAAGTTGTAAATGGTTATTTTTAAACCAAGCCGTGACCGAAACTCATTTTAATCATAAATTCTTTGTATCTAAACCATGTTTGATACTTTAACCAGATAAAGAAACCAGCTCGTTTATATTAACAGAAACACTGAGTATACATCAATAGTGAATTTTCTTTTAAGGGTTCGAAAGAAAAAAAAACTTGTAATTAAGTAAACAGTTATATATATTTAATAAGTTAAAGTTTATTGAAAATTTAAATTTAAGTTAATCTTGCATTTTCATCCAATAATATCATTCTTATAAAAACTTAATATTAACTAACTAATATATAATATATTTAAAACCATAATTCTTGTAATCATTATTCAAAATCAACGTAAAAATTGATTACTTATAAATACCTAATATTGATAACCAATACAATATATTTATGTAAAACAAAATAACATATTTGTGTTGGTATTTAATTTTAAAAATTAAGAAATAAATATTAAAAAGAGAAAATGAAAGATCAAAAAGAAAAAAATAAAATACAAAACTATTAATAAAAAAGAGAAATGTATTTAATATGAGAGAGATGAGGGAAAATTTTTATAAGGAATATTTTGGTGATGACAAGTGGCATTGAAAGTTTTATTTATTATATAGTATAGATTTTATGTCTGATAGATATCATTTGAAAAATGGTAATATTTTCATCTCTTGAAAACATGGATAACAATGTTTGCTAATTTCTTGAACGACATCATTTTTTGATGCGATTCGTTCACTAAAGAAATATATATATTTGAAATATTCAATAGTAGAAAGATATACAAAGTCAATTTGTCATCTGATTAACAAGGTGCTAATGTCTAAAATTTATTCCAAATATAAGAAGTTTTCGTATTCACCTGAAAAACCAAAACATGTAGTCTGGTGTTTATATACTTGTGAATTTTTAAGATGATGAACTTAACATTAATGATGAGTTAATTAAATAATCAAATAAAAAAAAGTTGTAAATGGTTATTTTTAAACCAAGCCGTGACCGAAACTCATTTTAATCATAAATTCTTTGTATCTAAACCATGTTTGATACTTTAACCAGATAAAGAAACCAGCTCGTTTATATTAACAGAAACACTGAGTATACATCAATAGTGAATTTTCTTTTAAGGGTTCGAAAGAAAAAAAAAAACTTGTAATTAAGTAAACAGTCATATATATTTAATAAGTTAAAGTTTATTGAAAATTTAAATTTAAGTTAATCTTGCATTTTCATCCAATAATATCATTCTTATAAAAACTTAATATTAACTAACTAATATATAATATATTTAAAACCATAATTCATATAATCATTATTCAAAATCAACGTAAAAATTGATTACTTATAAATACCTAATATTGATAACCAATACAATATATTTATGTAAAACAAAATAACATATTTGTGTTGGTATTTAATTTTAAAAATTAAGAAATAAATATTAAAAAGAGAAAATGAAAGATCAAAAAGAAAAAAATAAAATACAAAACTATTAATAAAAAAGAGAAATGTATTTAATATGAGAGAGATGAGGGAAAATTTTTATAAGGAATATTTTGATGATGACAAGTGGCATTGAAAGTTTTATTTATTATATAGTATAGATTTTATGTTTGATAGATACCATTTGAAAAATGGTAATATTTTCATCTCCTGAAAACATGGATAACAATGTTTGCTAATTTCTTGAACGACATCATTTTTTGATGCGATTCGTTCACTAAAGAAATATATATATTTGAAATATTCAATAGTAGAAAGATATACAAAGTCAATTTGTCATCTGATTAACAATGTGCTAATGTCTAAAATTTATTCCAAATATAAGAAGTTTTCGTATTCACCTGAAAAACCAAAACATGTAGTCTGGTGTTTATATACTTGTGAATTTTTATGATGATGAACTTAACATTAATGATGAGTTAATTAAATAATCAAATAAAAAAAAGTTGTAAATGGTTATTTTTAAACCAAGCCGTGACCGAAACTCATTTTAATCATAAATTCTTTGTATCTAAACCATGTTTGATACTTTAACCAGATAAAGAAACCAGCTCGTTTATATTAACAGAAACACTGAGTATACATCAATAGTGAATTTTCTTTTAAGGGTTCGAAAGAAAAAAAAAACTTGTAATTAAGTAAACAGTTATATATATTTAATAAGTTAAAGTTTATTGAAAATTTAAATTTAAGTTAATCTTGCATTTTCATCCAATAATATCATTCTTATAAAAACTTAATATTAACTAACTAATATATAATATATTTAAAACCATAATTCTTGTAATCATTATTCAAAATCAACGTAAAAATTGATTACTTATAAATACCTAATATTGATAACCAATACAATATATTTATGTAAAACAAAATAACATATTTGTGTTGGTATTTAATTTTAAAAATTAAGAAATAAATATTAAAAAGAGAAAATGAAAGATCAAAAAGAAAAAAATAAAATACAAAACTATTAATAAAAAAGAGAAATGTATTTAATATGAGAGAGATGAGGGAAAATTTTTATAAGGAATATTTTGATGATGACAAGTGGCATTGAAAGTTTTATTTATTATATAGTATAGATTTTATGTCTGATAGATACCATTTGAAAAATGGTAATATTTTCATCTCCTGAAAACATGGATAACAATGTTTGCTAATTTCTTGAACGACATCATTTTTTGATGCGATTCGTTCACTAAAGAAATATATATATTTGAAATATTCAATAGTAGAAAGATATACAAAGTCAATTTGTCATCTGATTAACAATGTGCTAATGTCTAACATTTTATTCCAAATATAAGAAGTTTTCGTATTCACCTGAAAAACCAAAACATGTAGTCTGGTGTTTATATTCTTGTGAATTTTTAAGATGATGAACTTAACATTAATGATGAGTTAATTAAATAATCAAATAAAAAAAAGTTGTAAATGGTTATTTTTAAACCAAGCCGTGACCGAAACTCATTTTAATCATAAATTCTTTGTATCTAAACCATGTTTGATACTTTAACCAGATAAAGAAACCAGCTCGTTTATATTAACAGAAACACTGAGTATACATCAATAGTGAATTTTCTTTTAAGGGTTCGAAAGAAAAAAAAACTTGTAATTAAGTAAACAGTTATATATATTTAATAAGTTAAAGTTTATTGAAAATTTAAATTTAAGTTAATCTTGCATTTTCATCCAATAATATCATTCTTATAAAAACTTAATATTAACTAACTAATATATAATATATTTAAAACCATAATTCTTGTAATCATTATTCAAAATCAACGTAAAAATTGATTACTTATAAATACCTAATATTGATAACCAATACAATATATTTATGTAAAACAAAATAACATATTTGTGTTGGTATTTAATTTTAAAAATTAAGAAATAAATATTAAAAAGAGAAAATGAAAGATCAAAAAGAAAAAAATAAAATACAAAACTATTAATAAAAAAGAGAAATGTATATAATATGAGAGAGATGAGGGAAAATTTTTATAAGGAATATTTTGGTGATGACAAGTGGCATTGAAAGTTTTATTTATTATATAGTATAGATTTTATGTCTGATAGATATCATTTGAAAAATGGTAATATTTTCATCTCTTGAAAACATGGATAACAATGTTTGCTAATTTCTTGAACGACATCATTTTTTGATGCGATTCGTTCACTAAAGAAATATATATATTTGAAATATTCAATAGTAGAAAGATATACAAAGTCAATTTGTCATCTGATTAACAATGTGCTAATGTCTAAAATTTATTCCAAATATAAGAAGTTTTCGTATTCACCTGAAAAACCAAAACATGTAGTCTGGTGTTTATATACTTGTGAATTTTTAAGATGATGAACTTAACATTAATGATGAGTTAATTAAATAATCAAATAAAAAAAAGTTGTAAATGGTTATTTTTAAACCAAGCCGTGACCGAAACTCATTTTAATCATAAATTCTTTGTATCTAAACCATGTTTGATACTTTAACCAGATAAAGAAACCAGCTCGTTTATATTAACAGAAACACTGAGTATACATCAATAGTGAATTTTCTTTTAAGGGTTCGAAAGAAAAAAAAACTTGTAATTAAGTAAACAGTTATATATATTTAATAAGTTAAAGTTTATTGAAAATTTAAATTTAAGTTAATCTTGCATTTTCATCCAATAATATCATTCTTATAAAAACTTAATATTAACTAACTAATATATAATATATTTAAAACCATAATTCTTGTAATCATTATTCAAAATCAACGTAAAAATTGATTACTTATAAATACCTAATATTGATAACCAATACAATATATTTATGTAAAACAAAATAACATATTTGTGTTGGTATTTAATTTTAAAAATTAAGAAATAAATATTAAAAAGAGAAAATGAAAGATCAAAAAGAAAAAAATAAAATACAAAACTATTAATAAAAAAGAGAAATGTATTTAATATGAGAGAGATGAGGGAAAATTTTTATAAGGAATATTTTGATGATGACAAGTGGCATTGAAAGTTTTATTTATTATATAGTATAGATTTTATGTCTGATAGATACCATTTGAAAAATGGTAATATTTTCATCTCCTGAAAACATGGATAACAATGTTTGCTAATTTCTTGAACGACATCATTTTTTGATGCGATTCGTTCACTAAAGAAATATATATATTTGAAATATTCAATAGTATTAAGATATACAAAGTCAATTTGTCATCTGATTAACAATGTGCTAATGTCTAACATTTTATTCCAAATATAAGAAGTTTTCGTATTCACCTGAAAAACCAAAACATGTAGTCTGGTGTTTATATTCTTGTGAATTTTTAAGATGATGAACTTAACATTAATGATGAGTTAATTAAATAATCAAATAAAAAAAAGTTGTAAATGGTTATTTTTAAACCAAGCCGTGACCGAAACTCATTTTAATCATAAATTCTTTGTATCTAAACCATGTTTGATACTTTAACCAGATAAAGAAACCAGCTCGTTTATATTAACAGAAACACTGAGTATACATCAATAGTGAATTTTCTTTTAAGGGTTCGAAAGAAAAAAAAACTTGTAATTAAGTAAACAGTTATATATATTTAATAAGTTAAAGTTTATTGAAAATTTAAATTTAAGTTAATCTTGCATTTTCATCCAATAATATCATTCTTATAAAAACTTAATATTAACTAACTAATATATAATATATTTAAAACCATAATTCTTGTAATCATTATTCAAAATCAACGTAAAAATTGATTACTTATAAATACCTAATATTGATAACCAATACAATATATTTATGTAAAACAAAATAACATATTTGTGTTGGTATTTAATTTTAAAAATTAAGAAATAAATATTAAAAAGAGAAAATGAAAGATCAAAAAGAAAAAAATAAAATACAAAACTATTAATAAAAAAGAGAAATGTATATAATATGAGAGAGATGAGGGAAAATTTTTATAAGGAATATTTTGGTGATGACAAGTGGCATTGAAAGTTTTATTTATTATATAGTATAGATTTTATGTCTGATAGATATCATTTGAAAAATGGTAATATTTTCATCTCTTGAAAACATGGATAACAATGTTTGCTAATTTCTTGAACGACATCATTTTTTGATGCGATTCGTTCACTAAAGAAATATATATATTTGAAATATTCAATAGTAGAAAGATATACAAAGTCAATTTGTCATCTGATTAACAATGTGCTAATGTCTAAAATTTATTACAAATATAAGAAGTTTTCGTATTCACCTGAAAAACCAAAACATGTAGTCTGGTGTTTATATACTTGTGAATTTTTAAGATGATGAACTTAACATTAATGATGAGTTAATTAAATAATCAAATAAAAAAAAGTTGTAAATGGTTATTTTTAAACCAAGCCGTGACCGAAACTCATTTTAATCATAAATTCTTTGTATCTAAACCATGTTTGATACTTTAACCAGATAAAGAAACCAACTCGTTTATATTAACAGAAACACTGAGTATACATCAATAGTGAATTTTCTTTTAAGGGTTCGAAAGAAAAAAAAAACTTGTAATTAAGTAAACAGTCATATATATTTAATAAGTTAAAGTTTATTGAAAATTTAAATTTAAGTTAATCTTGCATTTTCATCCAATAATATCATTCTTATAAAAACTTAATATTAACTAACTAATATATAATATATTTAAAACCATAATTCATATAATCATTATTCAAAATCAACGTAAAAATTGATTACTTATAAATACCTAATATTGATAACCAATACAATATATTTATGTAAAACAAAATAACATATTTGTGTTGGTATTTAATTTTAAAAATTAAGAAATAAATATTAAAAAGAGAAAATGAAAGATCAAAAAGAAAAAAATAAAATACAAAACTATTAATAAAAAAGAGAAATGTATTTAATATGAGAGAGATGAGGGAAAATTTTTATAAGGAATATTTTGGTGATGACAAGTGGCATTGAAAGTTTTATTTATTATATAGTATAGATTTTATGTCTGATAGATATCATTTGAAAAATGGTAATATTTTCATCTCTTGAAAACATGGATAACAATGTTTGCTAATTTTTGAACGACATCATTTTTTGATGCGATTCGTTCACTAAAGAAATATATATATTTGAAATATTCAATAGTAGAAAGATATACAAAGTCAATTTGTCATCTGATTAACAATGTGCTAATGTCTAAAATTTATTCCAAATATAAGAAGTTTTCGTATTCACCTGAAAAACCAAAACATGTAGTCTGGTGTTTATATACTTGTGAATTTTTAAGATGATGAACTTAACATTAATGATGAGTTAATTAAATAATCAAATAAAAAAAAGTTGTAAATGGTTATTTTTAAACCAAGCCGTGACCGAAACTCATTTTAATCATAAATTCTTTGTATCTAAACCATGTTTGATACTTTAACCAGATAAAGAAACCAGCTCGTTTATATTAACAGAAACACTGAGTATACATCAATAGTGAATTTTCTTTTAAGGGTTCGAAAGAAAAAAAAAACTTGTAATTAAGTAAACAGTCATATATATTTAATAAGTTAAAGTTTATTGAAAATTTAAATTTAAGTTAATCTTGCATTTTCATCCAATAATATCATTCTTATAAAAACTTAATATTAACTAACTAATATATAATATATTTAAAACCATAATTCATATAATCATTATTCAAAATCAACGTAAAAATTGATTACTTATAAATACCTAATATTGATAACCAATACAATATATTTATGTAAAACAAAATAACATATTTGTGTTGGTATTTAATTTTAAAAATTAAGAAATAAATATTAAAAAGAGAAAATGAAAGATCAAAAAGAAAAAAATAAAATACAAAACTATTAATAAAAAAGAGAAATGTATTTAATATGAGAGAGATGAGGGAAAATTTTTATAAGGAATATTTTGATGATGACAAGTGGCATTGAAAGTTTTATTTATTATATAGTATAGATTTTATGTCTGATAGATACCATTTGAAAAATGGTAATATTTTCATCTCCTGAAAACATGGATAACAATGTTTGCTAATTTCTTGAACGACATCATTTTTTGATGCGATTCGTTCACTAAAGAAATATATATATTTGAAATATTCAATAGTAGAAAGATATACAAAGTCAATTTGTCATCTGATTAACAATGTGCTAATGTCTAAAATTTATTCCAAATATAAGAAGTTTTCGTATTCACCTGAAAAACCAAAACATGTAGTCTGGTGTTTATATACTTGTGAATTTTTATGATGATGAACTTAACATTAATGATGAGTTAATTAAATAATCAAATAAAAAAAAGTTGTAAATGGTTATTTTTAAACCAAGCCGTGACCGAAACTCATTTTAATCATAAATTCTTTGTATCTAAACCATGTTTGATACTTTAACCAGATAAAGAAACCAGCTCGTTTATATTAACAGAAACACTGAGTATACATCAATAGTGAATTTTCTTTTAAGGGTTCGAAAGAAAAAAAAACTTGTAATTAAGTAAACAGTTATATATATTTAATAAGTTAAAGTTTATTGAAAATTTAAATTTAAGTTAATCTTGCATTTTCATCCAATAATATCATTCTTATAAAAACTTAATATTAACTAACTAATATATAATATATTTAAAACCATAATTCTTGTAATCATTATTCAAAATCAACGTAAAAATTGATTACTTATAAATACCTAATATTGATAACCAATACAATATATTTATGTAAAACAAAATAACATATTTGTGTTGGTATTTAATTTTAAAAATTAAGAAATAAATATTAAAAAGAGAAAATGAAAGATCAAAAAGAAAAAAATAAAATACAAAACTATTAATAAAAAAGAGAAATGTGTTTAATATGAGAGAGATGAGGGAAAATTTTTATAAGAAATATTTTGATGATGACAAGTGGCATTGAAAGTTTTATTTATTATATAGTATAGATTTTATGTCTGATAGATACCATTTGAAAAATGGTAATATTTTCATCTCCTGAAAACATGGATAACAATGTTTGCTAATTTCTTGAACGACATCATTTTTTGATGCGATTCGTTCACTAAAGAAATATATATATTTGAAATATTCAATAGTAGAAAGATATACAAAGTCAATTTGTCATCTGATTAACAATGTGCTAATGTCTAAAATTTAATCCAAATATAAGAAGTTTTCGTATTCACCTGAAAAACCAAAACATGTAGTCTGGTGTTTATATACTTGTGAATTTTTATGATGATGAACTTAACATTAATGATGAGTTAATTAAATAATCAAATAAAAAAAAGTTGTAAATGGTTATTTTTAAACCAAGCCGTGACCGAAACTCATTTTAATCATAAATTCTTTGTATCTAAACCATGTTTGATACTTTAACCAGATAAAGAAACCAGCTCGTTTATATTAACAGAAACACTGAGTATACATCAATAGTGAATTTTCTTTTAAGGGTTCGAAAGAAAAAAAAACTTGTAATTAAGTAAACAGTTATATATATTTAATAAGTTAAAGTTTATTGAAAATTTAAATTTAAGTTAATCTTGCATTTTCATCCAATAATATCATTCTTATAAAAACTTAATATTAACTAACTAATATATAATATATTTAAAACCATAATTCTTGTAATCATTATTCAAAATCAACGTAAAAATTGATTACTTATAAATACCTAATATTGATAACCAATACAATATATTTATGTAAAACAAAATAACATATTTGTGTTGGTATTTAATTTTAAAAATTAAGAAATAAATATTAAAAAGAGAAAATGAAAGATCAAAAAGAAAAAAATAAAATACAAAACTATTAATAAAAAAGAGAAATGTATTTAATATGAGAGAGATGAGGGAAAATTTTTATAAGGAATATTTTGATGATGACAAGTGGCATTGAAAGTTTTATTTATTATATAGTATAGATTTTATGTCTGATAGATACCATTTGAAAAATGGTAATATTTTCATCTCCTGAAAACATGGATAACAATGTTTGCTAATTTCTTGAACGACATCATTTTTTGATGCGATTCGTTCACTAAAGAAATATATATATTTGAAATATTCAATAGTAGAAAGATATACAAAGTCAATTTGTCATCTGATTAACAATGTGCTAATGTCTAAAATTTATTCCAAATATAAGAAGTTTTCGTATTCACCTGAAAAACCAAAACATGTAGTCTGGTGTTTATATACTTGTGAATTTTTATGATGATGAATTTAACATTAATGATGAGTTAATTAAATAATCAAATAAAAAAAAGTTGTAAATGGTTATTTTTAAACCAAGCCGTGACCGAAACTCATTTTAATCATAAATTCTTTGTATCTAAACCATGTTTGATACTTTAACCAGATAAAGAAACCAGCTCGTTTATATTAACAGAAACACTGAGTATACATCAATAGTGAATTTTCTTTTAAGGGTTCGAAAGAAAAAAAAACTTGTAATTAAGTAAACAGTTATATATATTTAATAAGTTAAAGTTTATTGAAAATTTAAATTTAAGTTAATCTTGCATTTTCATCCAATAATATCATTCTTATAAAAACTTAATATTAACTAACTAATATATAATATATTTAAAACCATAATTCTTGTAATCATTATTCAAAATCAACGTAAAAATTGATTACTTATAAATACCTAATATTGATAACCAATACAATATATTTATGTAAAACAAAATAACATATTTGTGTTGGTATTTAATTTTAAAAATTAAGAAATAAATATTAAAAAGAGAAAATGAAAGATCAAAAAGAAAAAAATAAAATACAAAACTATTAATAAAAAAGAGAAATGTATTTAATATGAGAGAGATGAGGGAAAATTTTTATAAGGAATATTTTGATGATGACAAGTGGCATTGAAAGTTTTATTTATTATATAGTATAGATTTTATGTCTGATAGATATCATTTGAAAAATGGTAATATTTTCATCTCCTGAAAACATGGATAACAATGTTTGCTAATTTCTTGAACGACATCATTTTTTGATGCGATTCGTTCACTAAAGAAATATATATATTTGAAATATTCAATAGTAGAAAGATATACAAAGTCAATTTGTCATCTGATTAACAATGTGCTAATGTCTAACATTTTATTCCAAATATAAGAAGTTTTCGTATTCACCTGAAAAACCAAAACATGTAGTCTGGTGTTTATATTCTTGTGAATTTTTAAGATGATGAACATAACATTAATGATGAGTTAATTAAATAATCAAATAAAAAAAAAGTTGTAAATGGTTATTTTTAAACCAACCCGTGACCGAAACTCATTTTAATCATAAATTGTTTGTATCTAAACCATGTTTGATACTTTAACCAGATAAAGAAACCAGCTCGTTTATATTAACAGAAACACTGAGTATACATCAATAGTGAATTTTCTTTTAAGGGTTCGAAAGAAAAAAAAACTTGTAATTAAGTAAACAGTCATATATAATTAATAAGTTAAAGTTTATTGAAATTTTAAATTTAAGTTAATCTTGCATTTTCATCCAATAATATCATTCTTATAAAACCTTAATATTAACTAACTAATATATAATATATTTAAAACCATAATTCTTGTAATAATTATTCAAAATCAACGTAAAAATTGATTACTTATAAATACCTAATATTAATAACCAATACAATATATTTATGTAAAACAAAATAACATATTTTGTTGGTATTTAATTTTAAAAATTAAGAAATAAATATTAAAAAGAGAAAATGAAAGATCAAAAAGAAAAAAATAAAATACAAAACTATTAATAAAAAAGAGAAATGTATTTAATATGAGAGAGATGAGGGAAAATTTTTATAAGGAATATTTTGGTGATGACAAGTGGCATTGAAACTTTTATTTATTATATAGTATAGATTTTATGTCTGATAGATATCATTTGAAAAATGGTAATATTTTCATCTCCTGAAAACATGGATAACAATGTTTGCTAATTTCTTGAACGACATCATTTTTTGATGCGATTCGTTCACTAAAGAAATATATATATTTGAAATATTCAATAGTAGAAAGATATACAAAGTCAATTTGTCATCTGATTAACAATGTGCTAATGTCTAAAATTTATTCCAAATATAAGAAGTTTACGTATTCACCTAAAAAACCAAAACATGTAGTCTGGTGTTTATATACTTGTGAATTTTTATGATGATGAACTTAACTTTAATAATGAGTTAATTAAATAATCAAATAAAAAAAAGTTGTAAATGGTTATTTTTAAACCGAGCCGTGACCGAAACTCATTTTAATCATAAATTCTTTGTATCTAAACCATGTTTGATACTTTAACCAGATAAAGAAACCAGCCCGTTTATATTAACAGAAACACTGAGTATACATCAATAGTGAATTTTCTTATAAGGGTTCGAAAGAAAAAAAAACTTGTAATTAAGTAAACAGTCATATATATTTAATAAGTTAAAGTTTATTGAAAATTTAAATTTAAGTTAATCTTGCATTTTCATCCAATAATATCATTCTTATAAAAACTTAATATTAACTAACTAATATATAATATATTTAAAACCATAATTCTTGTAATCATTATTCAAAATCAACGTAAAAATTGATTACTTATAAATACCTAATATTGATAACCACTACAATATATTTATGTAAAACAAAATAACAGATTTGTGTTGGTATTTAATTTTAAAAATTAAGAAATAAATATTAAAAAGAGAAAATGAAAGATCAAAAAGAAAAAAATAAAATACAAAACTATTAATAAAAAGGAGAAATGTATTTAATATGAGAGAGATGAGGGAAAATTTTTATAAGGAATATTTTGATGATGACAAGTGGCATTGAAAGTTTTATTTATTATATAGTATAGATTTTATGTCTGATAGATACCATTTGAAAAATGGTAATATTTTCATCTCCTGAAAACATGGATAACAATGTTTGCTAATTTCTTGAACGACATCATTTTTTGATGCGATTCGTTCACTAAAGAAATATATATATTTGAAATATTTTAATAGTAGAAAGATATACAAAGTCAATTTGTCATCTGATTAACAATGTGCTAATGTCAAACATTTTATTCCAAATATAAGAAGTTTTCGTATTCACCTGAAAAACCAAAACATGTAGTCTGGTGTTTATATTCTTGTGAATTTTTAAGATGATGAACTTAACATTAATGATGAGTTAATTAAATAATCAAATAAAAAAAAAGTTGTAAATGGTTATTTTTAAACCAACCCGTGACCGAAACTCATTTTAATCATAAATTGTTTGTATCTAAACCATGTTTGATACTTTAACCAGATAAAGAAACCAGCTCGTTTATATTAACAGAAACACTGAGTATACATCAATAGTGAATTTTCTTTTAAGGGTTCGAAAGAAAAAAAAACTTGTAATTAAGTAAACAGTCATATATAATTAATAAGTTAAAGTTTATTGAAATTTTAAATTTAAGTTAATCTTGCATTTTCATCCAATAATATCATTCTTATAAAACCTTAATATTAACTAACGAATATATAATATATTTAAAACCATAATTCTTGTAATAATTATTCAAAATCAACGTAAAAATTGATTACTTATAAATACCTAATATTAATAACCAATACAATATATTTATGTAAAACAAAATAACATATTTTGTTGGTATTTAATTTTAAAAATTAAGAAATAAATATTAAAAAGAGAAAATGAAAGATCAAAAAGAAAAAAATAAAATACAAAACTATTAATAAAATAGAGAAATGTATTTAATATGAGAGAGATGAGGGAAAATTTTTATAAGGAATATTTTGGTGATGACAAGTGGCATTGAAAATTTTATTTATTATATAGTATAGATTTTATGTCTGATAGATATCATTTGAAAAATGGTAATATTTTCATCTCCTGAAAACATGGATAACAATGTTTGCTAATTTCTTGAACGACATCATTTTTTGATGCGATTCGTTCACTAAAGAAATATATATATTTGAAATATTCAATAGTAGAAAGATATACAAAGTCAATTTGTCATCTGATTAACAATGTGCTAATGTCTAAAATTTATTCCAAATATAAGAAGTTTTCGTATTCACCTAAAAAACCAAAACATGTAGTCTGGTGTTTATATACTTGTGAATTTTTAAGATGATGAACTTAACTTTAATAATGAGTTAATTAAATAATCAAATAAAAAAAAGTTGTAAATGGTTATTTTTAAACCAAGCCGTGACCGAAACTCATTTTAATCATAAATTCTTTGTATCTAAACCATGTTTGATACTTTAACCAGATAAAGAAACCAGCTCGTTTATATTAACAGAAACACTGAGTATACATCAATAGTGAATTTTCTTTTAAGGGTTCGAAAGAAAAAAAAACTTGTAATTAAGTAAACAGTCATATATATTTAATAAGTTAAAGTTTATTGAAAATTTAAATTTAAGTTAATCTTGCATTTTCATCCAATAATATCATTCTTATAAAAACTTAATATTAACTAACTAATATATAATATATTTAAAACCATAATTCTTGTAATCATTATTCAAAATCAACGTAAAAATTGATTACTTATAAATACCTAATATTGATAACCAATACAATATATTTATGTAAAACAAAATAACATATTTGTGTTGGTATTTAATTTTAAAAATTAAGAAATAAATATTAAAAAGAGAAAATGAAAGATCAAAAAGAAAAAAATAAAATACAAAACTATTAATAAAAAAGAGAAATGTATTTAATATGAGAGAGATGAGGGAAAATTTTTATAAGGAATATTTTGATGATGACAAGTGGCATTGAAAGTTTTATTTATTATATAGTATAGATTTTATGTCTGATAGATACCATTTGAAAAATGGTAATATTTTCATCTCCTGAAAACATGGATAACAATGTTTGCTAATTTCTTGAACGACATCATTTTTTGATGCGATTCGTTCACTAAAGAAATATATATATTTGAAATATTCAATAGTAGAAAGATATACAAAGTCAATTTGTCATCTGATTAACAATGTGCTAATGTCTAACATTTTATTCCAAATATAAGAAGTTTTCATATTCACCTGAAAAACCAAAACATGTAGTCTGGTGTTTATATTCTTGTGAATTTTTAAGATGATGAACTTAACATTAATAATGAGTTAATTAAATAATCAAATAAAAAAGAAGTTGTAAATGGTTATTTTTAAACCAACCCGTGACCGAAACTCATTTTAATCATAAATTGTTTGTATCTAAACCATGTTTGATACTTTAACCGGATAAAGAAACCAGCTCGTTTATATTAACAGAAACAACGAGTATACATCAATAGTGAATTTTCTTTTAAGGGTTCGAAAGGAAAAAAAAAACTTTGTAATTAAGTAAACAATCATATATATTTAATAAGTTAAAGTTTATTGAAATTTTAAATTTACGTTAATCTTGCATTTTCATCCAATAATATCATTTCTTATAAAACCTTAATATTAACTAACTAATATATAATATATTTAAAACCTTAATTCTTGTAATCATTATTCAAAATCAACGTAAAAATTGATTACTTATAAATACCTAATATTAATAACCAATACAATATATTTATGTAAAACAAAATAACATATTTTGTTGGTATTTAATTTTAAAAATTAAGAAATAAATATTAAAAAGAGAAAATGAAAGATCAAAAAGAAAAAAATAAAATACAAAACTATTAATAAAAAAGAGAAATGTATTTAATATGAGAGAGATGAGGGAAAATTTTTATAAGGAATATTTTGGTGATGACAAGTGGCATTGAAAATTTTATTTATTATATAGTATAGATTTTATGTCTGATAGATATCATTTGAAAAATGGTAATATTTTCATCTCTTGAAAACATGGATAACAATGTTTGCTAATTTCTTGAACGACATCATTTTTTGATGCGATTCGTTCACTAAAGAAATATATATATTTGAAATATTCAATAGTAGAAAGATATACAAAGTCAATTTGTCATCTGATTAACAATGTGCTAATGTCTAAAATTTATTCCAAATATAAGAAGTTTTCGTATTCACCTGAAAAACCAATACATGTAGTCTGGTGTTTATATACTTGTGAATTTTTAAGATGATGAACTTAACTTTAATAATGAGTTAATTAAATAATCAAATAAAAAAAAGTTGTAAATGGTTATTTTTAAACCAAGCCGTGACCGAAACTCATTTTAATCATAAATTCTTTGTATCTAAACCATGTTTGATACTTTAACCAGATAAAGAAACCAGCTCGTTTATATTAACAGAAACACTGAGTATACATCAATAGTGAATTTTCTTTTAAGGGTTCGAAAGAAAAAAAAACTTGTAATTAAGTAAACAGTCATATATATTTAATAAGTTAAAGTTTATTGAAAATTTAAATTTAAGTTAATCTTGCATTTTCATCCAATAATATCATTCTTATAAAAACTTAATATTAACTAACTAATATATAATATATTTAAAACCATAATTCTTGTAATCATTATTCAAAATCAACGTAAAAATTGATTACTTATAAATACCTAATATTGATAACCAATACAATATATTTATGTAAAACAAAATAACATATTTGTGTTGGTATTTAATTTTAAAAATTAAGAAATAAATATTAAAAAGAGAAAATGAAAGATCAAAAAGAAAAAAATAAAATACAAAACTATTAATAAAAAAGAGAAATGTATTTAATATGAGAGAGATGAGGGAAAATTTATATAAGGAATATTTTGATGATGACAAGTGGCATTGAAAGTTTTATTTATTATATAGTATAGATTTTATGTCTGATAGATACCATTTGAAAAATGGTAATATTTTCATCTCCTGAAAACATGGATAACAATGTTTGCTAATTTCTTGAAAGACATCATTTTTTGATGCGATTCGTTCACTAAAGAAATATATATATTTGAAATATTCAATAGTAGAAAGATATACAAAGTCAATTTGTCATCTGATTAACAATGTGCTAATGTCTAACATTTTATTCCCAATATAAGAAGTTTTCATATTCACCTGAAAAACCAAAACATGTAGTCTGGTGTTTATATTCTTGTGAATTTTTAAGATGATGAACTTAACATTAATAATGAGTTAATTAAATAATCAAATAAAAAAGAAGTTGTAAATGGTTATTTTTAAACCAACCCGTGACCGAAACTCATTTTAATCATAAATTGTTTGTATCTAAACCATGTTTGATACTTTAACCGGATAAAGAAACCAGCTCGTTTATATTAACAGAAACACTGAGTATACATCAATAGTGAATTTTCTTTTAAGGGTTCGAAAGGAAAAAAAAACTTTGTAATTAAGTAAACAATCATATATATTTAATAAGTTAAAGTTTATTGAAATTTTAAATTTACGTTAATCTTGCATTTTCATCCAATAATATCATTTCTTATAAAACCTTAATATTAACTAACTAATATATAATATATTTAAAACCTTAATTTTTGTAATCATTATTCAAAATCAACGGAAAAATTGATTACTTATAAATACATAATATTAATAACCAATACAGTATATTTATATTAAACAAAATAACATATTTATGTTGGTATTTAATATTTAAAAATTAAGAAATAAATGTTAAAAAGAGAAAATGAAAGATTAAAAAGAAAAAAATAAAATACAAAACTATTAATAAAAAAGAGAAATGTATTTAATATGAGAGAGATGAGGGAAATTTTTATAAGGAATATTTTGGTGATGACAAATGACATTAGAAAGTTTTATTTATTATATAGTATAGATATTTTATCTTTTCTCAATTTATAAACACTTTTAAAAAGTATAATAATCAATTTATAATATATAAATGCAAGTGAATAGTGTAACCCCAATGGAGAATTTGATATAGGATCCACATAATATAGGGATGAGAAATGAGAATTAGGTATGTGTAAATTCGGGACTGGTATCGGTTGGTACAGGTACCGAAATCGGTACCGTAGGTACCGAATCGGTACCAACGTTTTGAGTTTCGGTACCGGGACCGGTATATCCCGAAATTTCCCGAAAGTTTACCTTAAATACCCGTACCGAACTGAATATTTCGGTACCGGTACCAAAAATCCGCGATTTTCGGGACCGGGATTTTCGGGACCAGTACGGTCCCGATCTCATCTAATGATAATCGTGTTGCTAATGTAGTTAGATATGATTTTATTTTTTTAAATGCTGGATATGGAGATAGCAATAGGTCTCGGCTGTGAAAGTGTGAATGCTATTATGATGTTTTGGTAGGATACTTGCGAATTCTCATTCGACCTATCAAATTTTGTGAGGGAGTGTTTTATAATTTATAGCATGGTTTAGGGTGTTGTGAGTGGATAAAAGAGAAAATACAATAATTGTTTAATATATTTAAAAAGTTCTTATAACACCCTATAATTTTTTTTAATAATTATTGAAAGTGGTTGTATGCGAAGGAGAGAGATAATGTATTGATAAATGTATACGAAGTATTATTTAATTGAAACGAGAAAGAAAATATAGTATTTTAAATGTAATTTTAAATTTGAAGATAATGGATTGAATGTGAATGCTCTGTTTATGGATCCTCTTTTTTATAACATCTAATTTGATTGTTAATAGAAAGTAAAAGGTATAATAATTTGAAATGAAATGACAAGAAAATGAAACCATTCGGCTCGTTTCAAGCTCTATTTTCAAAGCTCGGCTCGTGAGTAAATTTATAAGCTTGTGCTCAGCTCGTTTGGTATTTATTAATTCTTTTTAATATAATTATAATTATTTTTATATATTTTCTTCTATTATAATTTTTTATAAAGTAACATATATTATTTAGTTATATTTATTTTTTGCATGACATTATATATGTTAACTAATAAATTATTAAATATATATTTTAAAAAATTATATTTATGACGGGCTTGAGCTTGATAAGTGAAGCTCAGGTTCTTTTATTAAACGAGGTTACTTTTAGACTCATGCTCGATGAAGCTCTACTTGATCGAGCTTTGTAACGAAACGATCTTGAGTAGCTCGCGAGCAACTCAACTCCTTTGCGCGCGCGTGCCTGCACACACATATATATATATATAAAGGAAAACTTTTTAGACTAAAATGGAAAATTTGACCCTTATTACATATGCTTTTTTATTAACTTTGAGGAGTCCATCTATCTTTCATTGTCTAGACCTCCCACACACGCCTACTCTTGTGTTGGTGACAACTGTATACTCTTCTCACCACCGTTGACTCTCTCCACTTTCCGATCAACTAACCTCTTACCCCGCCACCACCGTCGTCATCATCCTCCACAAGGTCAGATTCTCTCTCAGTTTAAACTAATTAATCGGATTTGTGTGTTTTTGCTTATTGTTTAGTTATCTTGATTATTTTCTCTCTTTGCAATTGCCGGTATGGTATTAGGCATACTTGTAGTTCCAATTTCCCAACAACTAAACTAGAACTCATACATATATTTTATTTTACTTTACTTTTGTACTTGTTTTGTGAAAAAAAATGTTTCATAGATGATTTTATTAAAGGTGCAAAGTAAGAACTTTAACTAGTGGTCTGGCAAAAACTTCTAATGCGGAAGCTTGAGAAATCATAGTGATCAACTTTGGATTTATCTTGTAGTGTGATGTTGTTAGTAATATTATAATAATAATATCATGTTCAACTAATTACTCATTTGAGTTACCATAAAAATCTTCATTTTAATTGGTTTTCGGTTATCATACAGATTCTTCCAAACACATCGATGGCCTCTTCATCATCATCTTCTTACTCTGCATCTGCCTCTTCTTCTCGATCGTGTAAATACGATGTGTTTCTTAGTTTTAGAGGAGAAGATTCCCGCAAGACATTTGTAGATCATCTTTATTCGACTCTTGAGCAACACCTAGTCAATGTTTACAAGGATGACAAAGCGCTTCCCCGAGGCGAATCCATCAGCGAATCATTGTTTGAGGCTATTGAAGAATCACTTATTGCTGTAATAGTATTCTCCAAAAACTATGCTGATTCATCATGGTGTTTGGAAGAACTTGCACATATTATGAAATGTAGGGATGAGAGAGAGCTAACTATTATACCCATATTTTATGACGTGAAACCCACTGACGTGAGAAATCAGAAGAGGAAATTTGGAGAAGCGTTTGCCAAACAAGAGGCGAAGAATGTCACCAAAGCTGAAACTTGGAGAAAAGCACTTGTTGACGTGAGTAACATCGCGGGATGGGTTTGTTTCTGCACGTTTTTATTTTCCAGTTGTTTAGGATAGTTGGTTGTATTCTTTTTTTATACGTTGCATGTTCGCCTATTTAAGAGGCTTTTGATCTTTCAGTATAGGATTCAATAATTCGAAAAAACAATCAGCTTATACTTTGATCCAACATAATCCTTAAATTGGCTTTGGCTAGACTCATTTGTAAGATATTCTAATTAAGCTTACTTTTGCTAAGGCTATAAGCTATTCCTAGCTAGCTACTTGTATAGTATATGTTGACTTGAAAATTGATATGATTTTGTTTGGTGGGATTTATCTAAGAATATTTTTTGTTTTTTATTCACATGACTTGTTATCACTCTTCGAATATGCAGGCATGAATCACAATTCATCAAAATAATTGTTGATACAATTTTGGATAGATTGTTTGCGTTAAATTCGTGTGTTGATGAAGATCTTGTTGGAATGAGGGCTCGCTTCCAAGAACTGGAGTCACTATTAGACATTGAGTCACCTGGTGTGCGCATGATTGGGATTTGGGGTGTTGGGGGTAGTGGTAAGACTACTCTTGCGACTTCATTTTATATGAATATTCTTCAACATTATCACTATCAGGGTCACTACATTGTTGAGAATGTTAGAGAGAAAGCAAGCAAAGATGGGTTAAATAAACTCCAAGAAAATATTTTATCATCTATTTTCAAAAAAGAAGTGAAAGTAGATAGTGTTGTGGAAGGAAAACACATGATGAAAAAAATGCTATGTCGTAGAAAAGTGTTGTTACTTGTTGATGATGTGGATACACTTGGTCAACTAGAGGCGTTAGCTGGAAACCTTAAATGGTTTGGTAGTGGAAGTAGGATAATAGTCACGACTAGAGATGAACATTTGCTAAGAGCCCATAAGGTAATCCACGTCTATCATGTAACATTGTTATCTCATGATGAGGCTATCCAGCTCTTCAGAAGACACGCATATAATGAAGAAAAACCTTTAGAAAACTATGAGACACTTTCATTAGATGTGGTTTCTTATGTTCTGGGCTTCCATTGGCGCTTAAAGTTTTAGGTTCTTTTCTGTATGACAAAAATAAAGACGAGTGGATCAGTGCCCTAGACAAGTTAAAAGACACCCCTAATTTGGAGGTCATGGATATACTTAAAATCAGTTATGATGGACTTGAAACTGATGAGAAAGAGCTATTTTTGGATATTGCATGTTTTGGAAGATTTGTAAGTCTAGATAAAGCAATGGAGATGCTAGAAGCTTGTGGCTATCACACGAAAATAGGGATAAAAGTGTTGAGACAAAAAGCTCTCATAACTATCGTTAATAATGAAATCTTAGGTGAAGTGTTTGATATGCATGATCTGATTCAAGAAATGGGACACTACATTATTAGGGGGATACATCCTAAGAATCCTGAAAAACACAGCAGAGTTTGGAAACATGAAGATATCAAAGAAATATGTTTCAGGGGTGCAAGAACGGTAAAGGTTGAGCTTTAAAAAATATACATATATTATTATCCATGTAATGATATCTAACTAGTTCATTATTTTGTGCTTTTCTGCAGGAAAATGACAAGATTGAAGCCATTCAATGTTATGTTGATCATGATGTGTCATCACGCTTTTATAAGGTTGTTTCAAACATGAAGAAACTAAGGTTTCTTAGCATGTTGAGCGCATCGTTTATGCTGCGCATGCCTGATGACAAGTATCATGAAGGGCCTATTTTTCTTTCAAATGAGTTGTTGTATATGGATTGGAACGTGTATCCCTCAAGAAGTCCATTCCCTAATAGTTTTGAACCAACAAATCTTGTTGTTCTAAAATTGGAAGGTAGCAAGCAAAAAGAACTTTGGACGGGTTGCAAGGTATATTCATTCGATAAAAAATGTAATAATTTTAAAGTTATTTTACAACTCAAACTTGTCTAAGATGTATGAATATAAATGCTTAACCATACAGGGGAGGGTTCACTGAGAAACATCAAAAAAGTAAAAACTAGGGAACAATGTCTTTTACGTGTAAAAAAATAATATAAAGCTTAATTTTACATGTAAAGATTAGTTTTAGCATAAATTTTTTTTTGGGGGGCTTTTGCTTATAAATACGTACATGTAGATAATATATATATATATATATATATATATATATATATATATATATATATATATATATGATCAAATACATTTTATTCGTAACATTAAAAAAGTGAGAACTAATTTGCTGTTATCATTAGGTTTATTTTTATAGATGTTTGATGTTATTTTTTATTTGTACTTGCTAATTTTCGACTATGAGAAGTTATAAGTATTTGTTGATTTATTTGTTGTTATTACAAGATTTTTTCTTTTACTGTTATAAATATTTGCTTGTTTATGTTGTTATTATTTTGTTTTTCATTTTAATTCTTTTATTGTAATTTTTAATTTTTTTCTTTATTATTATTATTATAAATCATTGGTTATGTAGATTGGCATTATAATTGGTATTGTTTCTTACTTTCTCATTTTTTTATAAATTAATATTATTTCATACGTTTTCTCATACTAAAATTAAAATATACATGAACATTCCCATTTATATATATAGGGATAATTTGAGAACTTATTGAGTTTTAAGAACTTCATTCATAACCACACATTTAATTAAATAGGATATATTATATGGTTAAGATTGTATTTGATTAAAAAAATCAAGTAGGAGAGAGAATAACGATGTACAGTGATTACACTAATTTAAACGTCTGTTACACCTATGTAAAAATTCAACTCGGTGCGTAAAAAATGTGTAATATTTCTACGTACATCTAACCTACATATATGTAAAAAAATTCAAAAAAAAATGTTACGTTAAGTTGTTCCGAGTTCTTAAAACTTAAAGTGGTTCTCGAAAAAAGTCAATGTAACAAACTTTTTTTCTTTCTGAAATTGTTTTACATATATGTAATATATATGCAAGTTACATATACGTAAAAAAATTATAATATTTTTTACGCACGAGTCGAATTTTTACATAGATGTAACTGACGTTTAAATTAGTATAATCACAATACATCTTTATTGTCTCTCCTACTTGATTTTTAATCAGATTTAATCTTAACCACATAATCTATCCTATTTAATTAATGTGTGGTTAAGAATGAAGATTTTTAATTAAGTTCATAAAACTCAACATGTTCACAAATATCCCTTCAAAAAAAATTATAAAACAAAAACACGAAAATTTTGAAAAAGTAAAAAAACCAAAACGTTTATCTAGCATTTTGGTTTCATAAAAAAATATGTATTTTGCTAAATTATACATATATGTGTATTATAATTTAATCTTTAATTATATAATATACACATATGTGCATTATCATGTATCTTAATTGTACACATATGTATAAAATAACATGTATATTTTTATATACGTGTTTATAAGGATTATACATATATGTATAATTTAGCAATACCAAGTTTATTTTTATGAAACTGGATGCTAGATAAACGTTTTGGTTTTTTTACATTTTTATTTTCGCATTTGTTTTAGTTTTATCAATTTTTTAAGGGTTTTTTATTATTCTTACATTTTTTATTTTCGTATTTGTTTTAGTTTTATTAAGTAGAATAATTATTTAATTAGATGATATAGTAATTACATAATTATTATACTTGTATATATAATTAATCTACTTGATTCATATATATAAGAGTTTTTATTTAAACTTTGATTCTAGATATACATGATTTTTTTTTGTTTTATATATTTTTGTAAATATATTTTGGAGTTTTTTTAGTGGGGTTATTGCACCTTAACATTATCTCATTTCCCATCACAATTGTTAAATATTGGTGCAGCATTACAAATAAGCCATGTGGAGTTTATTTTAGTTAGTCTTGTTCATCTTGAAACAAAAAAGAAAAAGAAAAAGAAAAGAAAAGTTGTGCTCGGTCTATATTTTTCTCAGTATAGCATATAAGTTATTTTTTTGAATTTACTTTATATTAACTTGTATACACCTTATACATGTTAATTTATCTCTCTTTTTTCAAAAAGAATTTCTCTCATAAATTCTTATATAAACTTGTATATACTTTATAGCGCCTACCAAAGTTGAAAGTGCTTGAACTCCGACAAATGGAGGAGCTACTCAACACACCAGATTTTGTTGGACTCCCATGTCTTCTAAAGTTAAGACTCAGCAGATGTTATGAGTTAGAAGAAATTCACCCATCATTTGAAAATCATAAAAATCTTGAGTACCTTTATGTAGTACGTTGTCCCAACATTAGAATGTTTCCAACAATTGCTCACATGAAAAACCTCAAGACTTTAAAAATATGTGATTGCAAATTTAAAGATGGAGAAATCATCTCTGGTATTGGTGAGTTATCCAACTTACAAGAGCTAGATCTGAGTGGTAATGAATTTTCAAGGTTAGATTTCAGCATCTCGCAACTTACTCGCCTCAAACTCCTCAACCTGTCGTCGTGCAGTAAGCTTATTGAATTGCCCAAGCTCCCTTCAAGTGTAGTTATTCTTAATGCGGAGTATTGCTCGTCACTTACAGCCATTGGAGATTGTCACATAAATTGTAAATGGTTATGTCTAGTCTCACTTGTGGGATCTAGGAACGCAAAGGATGGTGGGAGATTACTACAATCAATGCTTGAGGTATGTGTCTTACTTTCTGAATATCAGTTAATTACACACACACATATATGATCAAATACAAATTAAATTTATGTGCTAATTATGAGAATCAAGTAGTGTAATTATATATTCAACATAGTGTAATTATAGTGTAGTGTAATTACAACATAGTGTAATTGCACTATGCTATAATTACATAATTACAATACTTGTAAATATAATCACACTACTTGATTCTCACAATTAGCACGTTAATTTAATTTGTATGTTAACTTTCCCATATATATATGTATGTGTGTGTGTGTGTATATATAATATATAAATGTGGTGATTTTTAGAATGTAATGAACTTGTGTATATTAATTAGGGAAACACCATTGAAATTGGCTCGACGCTTCTCCTACATCAAGGCCTTGAAATTGAAAAGGGGTTTACACCACGTTTACTTAAAGGGAGTAGATGTACGCTGAAACTTCCAGAGACGAGCTGGTGTGATGACTTTTCGGGTTTCTTAATATGTGCAGTTTCCAGAACTGGCTTTGTCGCTGGAAACTATTTACCGGTAACTGTGAAGCAGGTTTTGAAGGACTCCGTAGATAATATGTTTTGGGAAGAGAGTGATTGCTGCATGCCTATCTGGCCAAGTATAAAGCCTCCTCCTTTGGTTTATGAAGATGAAGAGTATAGGGAGCAGAGTGATGATGATTGGTTTATGACAAGGGTGTGGTATGTTTCATTTGGTTCATTGAAACACACTGCTTGGTGGAATCAAATACAAACATTCAAATATCTTCAGTTTAACATTTAAGAACCCTCCAGCTTTCCCAACTATTATCGTTGTTTTGGAGTTAGACTCGTAGCGAAGAAAAGTGGAAGTGGGCTGACAGAAACAACAATAAATTCTTCTACTAAATATGCACCTAACATCCAGATTGAGTATGATTCAACATCTGCTTTAACGATCTCCGCAGAAACTTTTGTCCATAGGATAGATTCTGATGAAAAGTGAGAGAGAGACAGAGAGAGAAGAAATTTGAATTTAAGAGATTAAGGTTTATCCTTGCACATTGGTTATTAATTAAGTAAAGTTATAGATTGTTTGTATAAATAGGGATCATTGTATTTGGATTAATTTGATTTTTTTAAGAGTAAGTGAAATGAAAAGAGCCGTGAAGCAGTTGCCATGGTACCTGCATTTTCAAGATTGTTGGTGGTGAGTGAAGCCGGGTACTTGCACGGGGTTCAAACTCCTAACGGTGGCCCAGTCATGTCTCGTATGCTTTATGCGGATGATGCGACTATCCTTGGTGATGTGGCAAATAAACATGGCAAATTAACAATGCTAGAATTCTACATTGCTTTCGCTTGAGACCTTCCGTGGCTTGACTATTAGTTTAAAAAAATCGACTTTGTTTGCAGCTTTTCACACTCATTGGTGTTCTAGTTACTTGGAAAAAAATAAATTCAAGTGTAGTGTAATTCGCAACAGGATCGAAAATGACATATCTTGGAGGAAATTTAATTACTTAATTTGAAAAGCTTGGTTGGTGGTTTTTCATTGTAAGTAACTGGTGAACTGGCCGGCTGGGTAATGTTTTATCCCCCTATGTTCCTAATTTATAAAAAAAATCATTTTGTTGGTCGTTGAAAACAAAGTAAAAAAAAAGGAAGCATTTCAAAACTTATGGCCGAATAAATTAAGCCTTAAGCAGACAACTAATCATTTTACTATGTATGTATTGTTTTAAAGAAAACAAAAGTCGTGGGTTTGTAATAAACGAGAGTATCTGTAATTTAGATTTATACCTTTTCTTTAATATTCTTATTATAAAAAAAGTTATAATACTCCGAACTCCTACATGATAAGTACTCCTATTAAACATAGAACCTCCTATAGTCCTATTAAATTGCAAGAACCGTGAGATAGCTTCACATTGACGCTTAGGTTTATATTAGATGTTTGATAATCATGCATATAAATTTACGTTTTCATTTCGAAAGATTGCAGACCGTCACACATCAAGTCAAAACATTTATTTGAAAGTGAAATGGGTGAGAAGGGGATGAAACTTGCTAGTCTATTTGCTATTAATCTATACAAAACTCTTAAAAATCATTATTACAAAATTATTTTGAGGTCCGTTTTTCTAATTAAATGAGGTTTTTAGGGAACACCCTAGCACAAAGGGGGTCATTATGTTCCAGGTTTTGATAAGCAAAGTATCTATTATTTGTAGTTTGGTGTGGCTTTGGTGTATGATTTCCCATTTTACATGGTCCTTGATCCATGAACCCTGAATATGCCTTTCTCTATGGTCCTAAGCCTGATCAAGTTAGTTCAAAGTTTACATAGTTGTTTATAGTTTGCAATATATTTAATTCATTCACTTCAATTTGTGTTGATACTAAACGTGTTGAACTTGTATCTTAAACATATATATTGTTTTTTTAAAATGCATATAATTATAATTTTGTCATTTTAACATTAAATTACCCGTCCATCGGACGGGTATAAAACTAGTTATTATATGGTTTTTGTTGTCAATATCAATGTTTTTATAACCGGACCGGACACCGAACCGGACAGCCTACCGGTTCACCGGTTCAACCGGTCGAATCGGTCGGACCGGTCGAATCGGTCGGACCGGCCGAACAAATTTGGTCAAAAAATGACGGGTCAAGCTTAAAAAATGATTTTTCAAAAAAAAATATTTTTTTTTCATACAAAACGGGTTCAACCGGTCCGGTTTTCCGGTCCGAGGTCGACCCGGTTCGAACCGGCCGGTTCTCTGACTGCCGAGCGAACTGGGTGAACCCGACCGGTCGGTGGACCGAATCCCGGTTGAACCGGTTCGACCGGCCGGTCCGGTCCGGTCTCAACAACATTGGTCAATATATATCAATGGGAACTGAATTGTATTCTTAAGTCCTCTGTACCCTTCCCAGCCAACTGACCTCATCATCATTCTCATCATAAGGTGAGACAATCTCTCGCCCACTCTCTTTTTGAATCTCCCAAAAACAATAACCTAATTTACCAAAAAATGTTATGTTGTAGTTTTTGTTTTGTTTTGAATTTTTTTTTGTTGGTCAAATCATTTCATATGTAAGTTAACCTTAAATTTTGATGAACGATGCCTAATTTGGGTTTCCAGGTGATTTTTTCGATTTGTGTTTCTTGTTGATTAATTATAAAAGATACAACTTTCACTGGTGGGGGTTTTAGTTGGCAAAGAATTCTCATGTGGACCCTTGATATATGATAGTGACTTTGAATTCATTTCAATTGGTTTCCAATTATCACACGGATTTCAAACACATCAATGGCCTCTTCATCGTCTTCTCACTCCCCACTTGCCTCTTCTTCTCGATCATGTAAATATGACGTATTTCTTAGTTTTAGAGGAGAAGATACCCGCAAAAAATTTGTGGATCATCTATGTTCGTCTCTTGAGCAACACTTGGTCCATGTTTACAAGGACAACAAAGCGCTTCTCCAAGGGGAATCCATCAGTGAATCCTTATTTGAGGCTATTGAAGAATCACAAATTGCTATAATAACATTCTCCAAAAACTATGCTGGTTCTTCATGGTGTTTAGAAGAACTTGCACATATTATGAAATGTAAGGACAAGAGAGAGCTAACTATTATACCAATATTTTATGATGTGGAACCCACAGACGTGAGAAATCAGAAAGGGGAATTTGGAGAAGCGCTTGCCAAACAAGAGGCGAAGAATGTCACCAAAGCTGAAAAATGGAGAAAAGCACTTGTTGATGTGAGTAACATCACTGGATGGGAGCCCAAGATCGTTGTTGACGGGTAATGTTTTTGTTATGAAGTCTTTGCATATTGTTTCTTACACTCCATGTATATAATTTATATTTTACAAGTTTTCTCATATATTTAATACATTCGTAATGTATGTGTAAAATGGTGGCTGGTTCTTTGTCTAAGCTTAGAAGTGACTCCTCAAAAAAATAGGTCAAACTTAAGTTCATGTAATTTCAAGCTTATGTATAAATCTCCAACTCGGATTTGGCTAGACTCCATTGTGAGACAAGCCAAAGTGGTGCGCAAGCTGTGCTCGTAACTCTTAAAGCTATGATGGCCATGGCTTCAACATGTTCTACATTTGAAATCTCATTAATGAGCGTGTCAGTCTAAATTTCACTAAAAAAAGATACTCCATCCGTCTCTCTACAAGTGTTATGGTTTGAAAAAACACATAATTTAAGAAAGTTTCAATGATTGCACTTTTTTATTAACAAATGACTATAATGTCATTGATATATATAAAAAGACAAACTTTAAGAAAGTTTGAATGATTGCGTTTTTAAGGGTAAATTATGAAATTAATTAATAAAGTTTGAAAGTAAACATTTGTAATGGGACAAACTAAAAAGAAAATATGGACACTTTAAAGAGACGGATGGAGTACTATTTTTATAATATATTGTGTGCTTGTATAGTATTTGAAAGGTTATCCATATAGATGGATTGGTTTGGTCACTTTATTGGATTGGTGGATTTGTCAGTTTTTTATTTACATGGCTTAGTATGGCTCTTCCTCATTTAAGTTAAAAAACTCAAATTTATTTGTAAATCATTCTTTTCAGTTTATTGATTAGATAATTATCCTCCTCATATATGGTTTTCCGATATGCAGGCATGAATCACAATTCATTAAAATAATTGTTGAAACAATTTTGGATAGATTGTTCACGTTTATTTCATGTGTTGATGAAGATCTTGTTGGAATGAGGGCTCGCATTCAAGCATTGGAATCACTATTAGACATTGATTCAGACGGTGTGCGCATGATTGGGATATGGGGGTTGGGGGTAGTGGTATGACTACTCTTGCGACTTCAACTTTTATGAATCTCTCTCAACATTATCAAGGTTATTGCATTGTTGAGAATGTTAGAGAAAACAAGCAAAGATGGTTTAACTAAACTTCAAGAGAATGTTTTATCATCTATTTTCAAAAAAGAAGTGAAAGTAGACAGTGTCGTGGAAGGAAGATACATGATGAAAAGAATGTTATGGCGTAGAAAAGTGTTGTTACTTCTTGATGATGTCGATACAATTGGTCAACTAGAGGCCCTGGCTGGAAACCGTAATTGGTTTGGTAGCGGGAGTAGAATATTAATCACAACTAGAGATGAACATTTGCTAAGAGCCCACAAGGTAATCCATGTCTACCATGTCACATTATTATCAAAGGATGAGGCTATCCAGCTCCTTAAAAGACATGCTTATAATGAAGAAGAACCTTTAGAAGATTATGGCACACTTTCATTAGATGTGGTTTCTTATGCTTCTGGGCTCCCATTGGCGCTTAAAGTTTTAGGTTCCTTTCTATATGACAAAAATAAGAATGAGTGGATAAGTGCCTTGGAAAGGTTAAAAGACGCCCCAAATTTGGAGGTCATGGATATACTCAAAATTAGTTATGATGGACTTGAAACTGACCAGAAAGAGTTATTTTTGGATATTGCGTGTTTCTGGAGATTTCGAGCTCAAGATGATACAATGGAGATACTTGAAGCTTGTGGTTATCACCCAAAAATAGGGATAAAAGTGTTGAGGCAAAAAACTCTTTTAACTGTTGTGGATGGTAGATTTGACATGCATGATCTAGTTCAAGAAATGGGACACTACATTGTTAGAGGGGAACATCCTAAGGATCCTAAAAAACATAGCAGAGTTTGGAAAAATGAAGAAATCGAAGAAATGTGTTTCCAGGAAGAAGCAATGGTAAGTATTAAGCTTTTAAAATATACATATTAATTTTCATGCGTAGTGATATCTTGCATCTTACCTTTGCATTGTTTCTTTCCTTCTTTATTGCAGGAAAACAACAAGATTGAAGCCATAAGATATTATTGTAAACCTGGTCTTTCATCACAATTTTTTGAGATTGTTTTAAACATGAAGAAGCTTAGGTGGCTTATCGTGTCATTGTCTGATGAAGAACATCATGGAGCGCCTACTTATCTTTCAAATGAGTTGTTGTATATGAAATGGAGCGGGTTTAACTCAAAAAGTCCATTTCCTGATAGTTTCCAACCAACAAAGCTTGTTGTTCTAAAATTGTCATGTAGCAAGCAAAACGATCTTTGGAATGGTTGCAAGGTATATTCATCTGATTTAAAATATAGAGGTAACTGTCATTTTCACACTTAAGGTTTGATCGACTACGCAACAAAAATCATGTTATTTTCATCATTTTCATTAACTCTATTTTGGCCGTTGTCAGGGATAAACATAAACAGGTCATTTTGTTTTTCTTTTAATTTATCATATCTTTTTACTTTAAAATATATTAGTGGACTCTAGACAATACTTACAAGTTAAACTTATCTACCTATATTATTAGAACAAAATCAGTTTTTCTCGTGTCATTCAACTAGAGTAGCCAACTAGATGCTAACTAATACTATTTTTATTTTTTTAGAATTACTAACAAAGTTACAAACATAACTTTAAATGTTGTATTAAATGAGGTTTTTAAATATTTATGAATTATAATATATTATTTATCATTATTTATAGCTTATGAATCCATAAGGTATTTTATTATGAATATTATTAAATTTATTGTATTTTTTTAACCACCCGTGTATTACATGGACTATATGATATATGCTTATAACTACTTAACAAAATAATATTAGAGTTTGTATATGAATTAGTTTTGTGCAAACAAACAATCAGTAATTGCACCTTGACTTAATCTCATGCCCACTGTAGACTCCTTTTTTTAATTAGTTTTAGTCATCTTGAGAGTTGAGACAAAGAATTTAATTAATTAATTAAAAGACGTTATATACCAAGGCAATCAAAGTTATGCAATTAATTTGTCTATTTTCCCAGTATAGGAAATAAGTTATTTTATGAATTATACGATTTATCACAAAGTCTTATATATTGACTTTTTTATCCTTTATAGCGTCTACCAAAGCTGAAAGTGCTTAAACTCAGTAAAATGGGGTTACTCAACACACCAGATTTTAATGGACTCCCAAGTCTTCAAAAGTTTAAACTCAAGGGGTGTTATAACTTACAAGAGATTCACCCATCATTTGGAAATCATTAAAATCTTGAATACTTAAGTATATCAGATCGATTGTCCAAAGCTTCGAATGTTCCCAACAATTGTCCACATGGAAAACCTCAAGACTCTAAAAATAAGTGATTGCAATTTGAAAGATGGAGAAATCCCTTATGGTATTGGTGAGTTATCCAACTTTCAAGAGCTAGATCTAAGTCGTAATAAATTTTCACGGTTAGATTTCAGCATCTCGCAACTTAGTCATCTCAAAGTCCTCCATTTGCAGTGGTGCAGAAAGCTTATTGAATTGCCTGAGCTCCCATCAAGTTAAGTTATTCTTAATGTGGATTATTACTTGTCCCTTAAAACCATTGGAGATTGTCACATAAATTGTAAATGCTTATGTCTAGTCTCACTTATGGGATTTGATAATATCGTAAATGGTGGTCGGAGATTACTCCAATCAATGCTTGAGGTATGTTTCTCACTTTCTGAATATCAATTAATTAAGCGTTAGACACACACTCACATAGAGCGAGTGAGAATATTATTGGTAACTAGAATGTAATTAACTTGTGTTAATGAATTATAGGGAAATGCTATTGAAAATGGATCGATGCTTCTCCTACATCAAGGCGTCGAGATTGCAAACGGTTTTACACCACATCTACTTAAAGGGAGTAGATATACATTGCAACTTCCAGAGACGAGCTGGTGTGATGACTTTTCTGGTTTCTTAATGTGTGCAGTTTCCAGAGATACCTTCATTAGACGCTCTTTAGTGATGACTGTGAAGCAAGTTTCAAGCTATACGGATTCCGAAGATGACGCTTCTTGGGAGGAGAGTGATATTGATTTGACATGGGTGTGGTATGTTTCATTTGGTTCATTGAAACACACTGTTTGGTGGGATCAAATTAAAACATGCAAATATCTTGAGTTTAACATTGAAGATGGTAACCCCTACTATCGTGGTATTGGAGTTACTCATACCCAAGAAAAGTGGAAGTGGTCTAACAGAAACATCAACAAGTTGTTCTACTAAATATACACCTAACATCCAGATTATCCACGATTCAACATATGTTTTAAAGATCTCTGCAAAAGATTTTGTTGCAAAGAGGTATTCTTAGAGCATCACCAATAATGCATTTTTAGAGGTTGTTTTTGGGTGTTTGTCTACGTCACTAGTTGTTATCTATTGCAAGTGTAGTTTTTATGATGCATTTTTAAGATATGTATTTCCACAAAAACAAGTGTTTTTGCATGTGGTGGGGTCTGATGTCGAAATGGGCATCGAATAAAAATATTGTGTAAAAAGTGGTTGTGATGTGGCAAAATTTTTTGATGTTTTTAAGATTTCTTATAGGGTGTTTTTTTAGTGTTTTTAAATAATGGTGTTTTTATGACGTGTGATGGTCGGGTAAAAGTCATATATATTATTATATTATTTTTTACTCTCAGTTTAATTATTATATGAACTTTGGTACCTCAAGCGTGTTTATGTATTTCAGGATACTTGACGTTAAGGACGCTTATCGGGATGAATTGCGGGCTTGGAACGAAGATATAGAAGACTCATGATGATTGACACGCTTTCCTATGCAAAATAAAATAAGAAAATAAAGTTGGTGTGTCAGATACCCTTTAGCGCGGCGCTAAGGGGTCCTGATGGTGAGTTAGAGATACTCTAAGATCATCAGAAAAATGAGTCTTTAGAGCGGCTCTAAAGACACACTCCCTAGATTTTAGCGCCACGCTAACATCCCTCCTGACGGGAAAATTACTCTAACATTGATAAAATCAGTTTTGAGCCCCTATTTCGACCTATCCTTCATTCCATCAACCAAGTACAAGCTCTAAGACGATGTTCCATCATCCCGAAGCCTCCGGTTCGTCCGTTCATCGCATGCTTTCGTACTCTCATCATATAAGCGAATCATTTGTGATGCCGATGTCAGGCTAAACCACTGTATTCACTTTAGGCTAGGGTTTTGTGTAAACTAACTTTGATTAGATTCTATGTTTTGAATGAGTATAAGCTTGATTGAATGTCTTTAATCTTGTTTTACATTATGAATTGATTGTTTAAACAGTTTATGATTTTGATTATCAAACTTTGCATCACTTATTAGGTTGTGTTCATCACATGTAGGGTTTGCACTTATGTCATTGAACCAATAATCGATAGTCATTGCTTATAACTGATTTTCATACATTAAACTGTTAATTGAGTAAACCGGAGTTTAGTTGTGTCAACAATTCGGTTAGGGTATCGTTTGTCATCACAACCCAACTATTAGGTTTTGTAACTACTGCGCAATTAATCTTATGAATCTGTGATTACTCGGTCATCACATTACTTGAACCTGAAGTTAATCGTTTTCTCATAATTGTTTACAGTTCGCTTAAAGTAATCGTGTTTTATTAAATCATCTTTTATAAATTGCTTGACATAATTTGTCCATCTTAATATAATAATTATTAACTATGAACTTTACTTGCACTTTCCACTTATTCCATGTGAAAACGACCTTACTTACTCGTACTAGCCCATTCTAATGTAGATGTTGTGATAATATAAAAAGTATATATAAAACTTAAATACCTATAACTAGTACGGGTAAGTATTTAAAACATAAACACGCTTGAAGTACCAAAGTTCACATAATAATTAAATTAAAAATAAATAAATAATATAATAATATACATGACTTTTACCCAACCATCAACATGACAGATATTTTTGATGTTTTTAAATAATGCATGTTTTTTGAAATCCTTATTACTATGAATGCTCTTAAAGCATGACACCTGATCACCTGCCAATTCTTTCTCTTTCTTGAGCAGATTATATAAGTCAAAGATGCAATCAAAAGTCACGTAAGCAATGGGTGACTTGATTTTTCGCACCTTGTAAATTTTGGCATTAATTTAGGTACTGATTATCAACAATTATATATGAATAATATAAAATAAAATTACAAATTAATAAGAAAAAATTACTAACAACAATTATTTATTTATTAACTGCTAACGGGAAGCAATGCCATGGACATTGAAAGTCAATACTACGATGCCGCTGACCAAAACTCAGTGGGCAATAGATATAACATCTTGATGGCTTTCTTGTGGATGGTCAACATTGAAAGTCAATACTTTGATGTCAATTTACTGCTGAAAGAAATTGGTAAATGGATTAAATACTAGAAAAGCCAATGCATTGATGATAATGTATGTTGTGTATTCGATCGGAAATTGTCTGCATTTGAGTATCAAAGCAAACAACAAAAAAAGAAAGAATGAAAAGGAAAGCTCAAATTGAGGACGTTTTGAAAACGACTTTCTTGTGTTTAGGTCACTGCACTTCCCAAACTGGAGAGTCTCGTTGCCCCTGCCAATCTAGCCAGACTATGTTGTTTTAACCGGGTCCATGCTGGCTTCAGAGTGTGGCTTGGGTGTTCCCCTGGAAACCATATTGTTGACTGCTACTTGACAGTCGTTGTGTCGCCACAAGAGCAAAACTCTCTTGCGTAACACACAGTGGGACGAAAACAAGATATGCTCGGGATTCGAACCGACAACATTGTACAAAGTTTAGCTCAAATCCTTTATTGTCTGAATCCACCAAAAATGACACAATTGAGGTTGAACTCTCATTGGTGTTGTGGACTTGTGGTACGTTTTTACTAAGCCAATAAGATTTGATGGACAGCAAGACAGGTGCTTAATAAAGGGTGGGCCAGCTTCTGTGTGGGGGTATGCTACCTGTATTGTTTTTTTAGGCCTACAAGGATTGGTGATTGGTGAATATCTTTTTGTTACGTAGGCCAAGAGCAAGCCCATCGGGTTATGTTTGGTAAGTGATATTGTTTAGTTTGCTAATTTCTTAAGGATGTAGCTAGGAAATACATCACATAAAAAATATTTGACTTAGCAATCGTTTTTATTAGTTTTCTTAACGGAAATATTATTGGTTTGTGAAGAACGAAACTTGATGAAAGGATATATTGTTTTTATATGATATCATAACCTTTGACTTAGCAATCGTTTTACATAAATTCAGAAATCCAAAAAGGCATAACAAATATACATGTGTTATATTATTTGAAACTACGTCTATTCAAGTTTTGTTGAATTCATCACTTTAATTTGACACTAGTCTTAATATAATATTTTAGATCAGGAAAAAAAAACTTTGGAAAGAGACTAATGCACCAGTGTTTAACCCGCTTAAAAGAGATCATTCTAGTATTTGTGATCAGTTATGAATACCCAAATAGCGTTTCTTATTGACTCACAACATTGTGCGTACACTATGACACTATGTTAAGAATGCATGTAGTGCCTCCTATAAACTTAAAAGAAAATAATGGCATATATTTTGATTGTGATAATACGCTGTTTCATAAATAATTCTAATGAAGTTTGTAAAATGGGAACTTGCATTAGAAATCACATTATAATCAGAATTGAAGAAATCTTAGGTAATGAGTTGTTGTTTCATGTGGACTAAAAGTCGAAAACGTGTTCACATTCGATTTCACAAGGGCATGCAAATATATTGAGTTCAACAATAAATAAAATGGAAACTTTAGTCAAATGATCATAAAATCAGTAGGTTGTTAGAAAAGCTTCTTAACATTTCAAAGGAACCACCAATAGGATTCGCACGTCCGTCATGGAAATTGGGATAACTCGAATGTCACCATCTCAAAGCAATTACGTATTTACAACCCTTCTTTATCAACTAAATTATTTCCGTGTTATTAGGCTTCTGGTGTGGTGGTCAGAGGGTTTCTCTCAAGACCCACCGTAGTGGGCGTTTTGCCGCTTCCAGAACGCCCCAAAGCAAAGTGGTACACCGCCATCTGAGACACTTTGGATCCTTTTTTTTATGTTGGGCGTTTTGTGTAAAGCGCCGGTGAGGGGAGAAAGTTGGTCAACATAACCATTGGCCAACGGCTATCTATAAAGAAATATCAATTTTTTTCTATATATAGCTAATGTTCAAAACCACACAAAATCGGCTGGTATCGGTTAGCTTCACTACGATACCGTATTAAACCCAAAAATTAAATTAGTAAACACTCATAATACTCGTATAGCTTATAATACAAAGAAATAACATATTTAAAACAACGTTTATTTCGTCTTCGACATTGCCCGGGGGGATCAACATGATTGAATTGGGTCAGTTTCGGTTACGTTCGTTACGATACCAGAACTAATACAAGAAAATTATATGTTTAATGCAAAAAATAATAATAATCAGATAATTTGGAAGAGGGGAGAGCAATATGTCTCCTTTATATAACTCATTCCAGCTTGATCGGTAATTAACACCAATCTTCTCTAAACCTACACGGCTACACTTACTATACCGATCCCAAACACAAATATGGTATCTCCATCGTATTTTTTACTTATGTTCTTATGTATGTTTTTTATATATATAGTATTGGAATTTATATTTAAAGTAGTTCGGTTACTATATAAAGTAATACAATTAATACTTCAAAAGATTTCACCAATCTCAAAAAAGAATGAAGTTCCAGTAAAATCGCTCCGCACCTGCCTCTTCTTCTCGAACGTGTAAATATGATGTTTTCCTTAGTTTTAGAGGAAAAGACACGCGCAAGACCTTTGTAGATCATTTCTACTCAACTCTTGTAGATAGGCAAATCCACACTTACAAGGACGACAAAACACTTCCTCGGGGTGAATCCATCAGCCCATCTCTCTTCAAGGCTATTGAGGAATCACGAATTGCTATTATAATATTCTCTAAAAACTATGTCACGTCTTTATGGTGTTTGGAAGAACTCGCATATATAATGAAATGTAGAGATGAGAGGGGGCTTATTGTTATGCCGATATTTTATGATGTCAATCCCTTCGAAATGGTGAACCTAAAAGGGGATATCAGAAAAGCATTTGCCAAAAAAGAGATGAAGAATACTAATAAAGTCGAATCGTGGAAAAAAACACTTGTTGATGCAAGTATGATTGCTGGATGGGATCCGAAAAACATTGCCAACGGGTATTATTCTTTATTTTCTTTTAAGTCTCTTTGGGTTTTTAACAGCTTAATTGTATAAAGCAAGAAAGGGGAAAATTAACAACATCAAAATTACATCACCAAAATCGATTTCATAATCACTCTACAAAGCATATTCTCGCTTTGGAAAACCTACTAGAGAAATATGAAAAGGAATAGTTAACTATTTCACCAATAATAAAGAGACTAGACTTCAATCCCGAGCCAAACATGCTGTCGCTCATGTATCTCCAAGAACCCACCAAGTGGTTATAATAATAGCTTCCAACACCCATATTTCTTTTAAACTCATCGTTATCCATCCAAAACAAAAATCCTCTTGCTAAGGTTTTCAAAAGTCGTTAGGCGAACCCTAGACGCCGATGAGCGATGAGCAGTTGGATATACTGGAAGTACTCATGGAGTACTTGGGGAGAACTTAGACATGACAAATATAAAGAAAATTAATTGTTGGATATTATATATATATATATATATATATATATATATATAAAATATCATAAGTTTATCTATAACAAAATAAGTAAATATCAATATAAATAAGAGAAATATAATTTTATACAGAATTATTCTAACAATCGTTAGTCATTAATAAAAAAAATTATATTCGTTTTTTAATGCTATAGAAATATGAATTATGTTTTTTTTTAAATCAAAATCGTGCAAGTTGACCGAATATATCTGATTTTGGTTGAGGTTGACAACATTTAATCGATTCTTATTAACTAACAAAGTTAAAGAAATTCGCATGTCGGCACTGTACCTTATTGCGATTGCTCGGCCTTCTAGACGTACTTTTACAATATTGTCATTGGCACATTAAAAGTAGAAAAAGTCGCCACTAACAAGTTCGCAACCACCCATGAATCGATTTTATCACCTTAACTCAAGGAAGATCCCGATGCTTAATGAACTTTCCAAATTCTTTATCCCCAGCCATTCTTTATCTTTTGAAGTCTCTTCGTATGCTATTAGTGTGCTTTTACAGCTGTACTACTTTACCATATAAGTTTTTGATGATATGTAATACAATCATTTGCACCTTGTATTTGTAAATCTTGGCTTGCTCAAATTAATAGAACTTAGACGGGAACTCAGCTTGTTTTAAAGTTTCTAATAAAACTCAAACACGACTTGACTAAGTGAGCTTGGATTGGGCTAAATAATCTTGGATCGTGAAGCTACGAAGTTGAGCTCGCTCATTATCTGGAAACCCTTAATCCACGTGTTAGTCAAAATCTCATTTAAAAAAAAAGTGCTACTATTTATATTAAATTTACATTTATGAATTACTTATATATTTATTATATATGTTATTCTGTTTAGGCATTGTTTCATGCTTTTCCTAAGAGCATTCTCAGCCCGTTTTCTATAATTATATAAGTGGGTTTTGTAAATTATATGATACGGTTGTGATTAAGGAGAGAGAAAATGTTATGTAGAAAAGTTAAATTTGTGGTTCTACTAACACCGTATATATTTTTAATATTTTCTAAAAGTGGTTGTGAGTGAAGGAAAGTGAAATGATAATCATAAAGGTATAAAAATATTATTTAAAAGAGTGATTTTTAGTGTAATTATATGAATATGATAGTGTAATTAGCTCGAAAAGTTGTATATATTACTATGCATTCATCTCTTGATTTGTATCTATTACTTGATACTTACGAGTCAAAGATTACAAGTCTAATGATCATAACACCTGTTTTTTTATTTGTAACTCATCAAGGCCGTTTTTGGGATTGTGAATACTTAATTATCAATATGTATCCCATTTTTAGGCATGAATCAAAAGCCAGTATAGAAATCGTTGATGCAATTGTGGATAGATTGCCCCCCCTTAAATTCAGATGTTGATGACAATCTTGTTGGGATGTAGACCCGCTTGCAAGATTTAAAATCACGATTAGAAATTGGATCACCCGGTGTGCGCATGGTTGGGATATGGGGGGTTGGAGGAAGTGGTAAGACTACTCTTGCATCTTCTCTTTACATGGAAAACTCTTGTTATTTTGAAGGCCACAGGAATCAAGTAAATATGGTTTGAAAAAGTTGCAAGAAAATGTTTTATCGGCTTTTCTCAAAACAAAAGTAGAAGTGCACAGTATTGTAGAAGGAAAACACAAAATAAAAAAATTGTTTTGTTGTAGAAATGTGTTAATAGTTCTTGATGATGTAAATGATGTCGACCAACTAGAGGCATTAGCTGGATCACATAAATGGTTTGGTTCTGGAAGTCGAATAATAATTACAAGTAGAGATGAACATTTGCTAAGGACCCATAAGGTAGATGAGGTTTGTCCTATTAGACTATTATCACGTGATGAGGCCATCCAACTCTTTAATATACATGCATTTAATGAAAAAGACTATGTAGAAGATTATGAAACACTTTCATTACGTGTGGTTTCTTATGCTGCCGGGCTCCCATTAGCACTTAAAGTTTTTGGATCTTTTATATACGGAAAAAAAAGGGACGAGTGGATAAGTGCCCTGGACAAGTTAAAAGATATCCCAGATCTCAAGGTCATGGATATACTCAAAGTTAGTTATGATGGACTCGAAACTTATCAGAAGAAGTTATTCTTGGATATTGCGTGTTTCTTCAGGGGAGAGAGAAAATGTAAGGCAATGAAGATACTTGAATCTTGTGATTTTCACCCAGAAATTGGTATAGAGGTGCTGAGGCAAAAAGCTCTCATAACTATTGTGGATGGTGGGTTTGATATGCATGATCTAATTCAAGAAATGGGACATTACATTGTTAGAGGAGAACACCCGAAGAATCCTGAAAAACACAGTAGAGTCTGGAACGTGAAGAAATTATTAGCATGTGTTATGGGGATGCAACGATGGTAAGGGATAACCGTATTAAATTTTCAAAATATGCATTATATATGGACTCAATGATAATGATCATGTATATTGGTTTCATTGCAGGAAAATGATATTATTGAAGCGATAGAATATGATGGTTATTCTTGTGATCATGACCAGTCGGCACGATTCTGTAAGATCGTTTCAAACATGAAGAAACTAAGGTGGCTTAACGTGGGGATGAGTGATGGCAAGTATGGAGGGCCTAGTTTTCTTTCAAATGAGTTGCAATATATTAAATGGCAAGGGTATCCTAGTAGTTCATTCCCAGAAAGTTTCCAACCAATGAAGCTTGTTGTTTTAAAATTACAAGGGAGCATGCAAAAAGAAGTTTGGAAGGGTTGCACGGTAATTCATATGATTACTCATCTAAACTAGAATGTAGGAATTAATATTGTTTGTTTCTGGGTAAATTACAAATATCCAAATTAATATAAGTGCCCATAGAAGATGTATATATCTTGGCATGAATTATGTGGTCTATCTTCATACTAATTGCATAATCTCTGATATTAACTTGTATATACTTTAGTACCTACCACATTTGAAAGTGCTTCAACTCCGTCATATGAAGAAGCTTCTAAGCACACCAGATTTTCATGGACTCCCGTGTCTTCAAAAGTTGGCACTCTTTTGCTGTTATGAGTTAGAAGAGATTCACTCGTCACTTGGAATACATACAAGTCTTGAATACTTAAAAGTATCAGATTGCCCCAAGCTTAGAATGTTTCCAGCAATTGGCCATATGGAAAACCTTAAGAAACTAAAAATAGAGGCTTGTTGTTTGGAAGATGGAGAAGTCCCCTCTGGTATTGGTGCATTATCAAACTTAAAAGAACTAAATTTAAGCTGGAATGATTTTTCAAAATTAAATTTCAACCTCTCGCAACTTACTTGGCTTAAAGTCCTCAACTTAATGGGTTGTAAAAAGCTTCTTGAGTTGCCCGAGCTCCCATCCAACTTAGCTATTCTCTTAGCTGACGGTTGCAACTCACTTACAACCGTTGGAGACTCTCACAAAAATTGTAAATGGTTGTGTCAAGTGTCACTTAGGGGAGGGGGCATCATAAATGATGGCGGAAGTTTACTCCAATCCATGCTTGAGGTATGCATACTCTCTTTTATCTATTTTCACATATCATTTAATTAAGCTTCATAGATATATAATGAACTCATGTTATATAAATAGGGAAATGCTATTGAAAATTGCCCTGTGCTTCTCCGACTTCCAGGCGTTGAGGTTGCAAAGGGGTTTACACCTCCCTTACTCAGTGGGAGTAGATGTAGATTGCAACTTCCAGAGAATTGGCAGACTAACTTTTGTGGTTTCTTAATGAGTGCTATTTTCACTCATAAGTTGTACGGGAGTGATTGTGTATGGATTAGTATGAACGAGGAGACGAGTGGTATGGATTCTCAAGATGACGTGGTGTGGGAGGAGAGCGCTCGTGATAAGTATAGAAGTACATGGGTGTGGTATGTTTCATTTGGTTCATTGAGACACACAACATGGTGGGCTCAAACACACAAAACTCTTGTGCTTAACATTGAAAAATCAAGATGTAGCGGTTTTGGCGTTAGAGTTATCTACAAGAAAAGTAGAATTGGTCTATTGGAAACATCAGTAGACTCTTCTTCGAGTTATACGGCTAAGTTCAATATAGAAGATGACTCTAAGTCTGCTTTAACGATCTCCTTAACTGCTTATGCTCAGGGTTTATATTAAAGTTGAATTTATAAATTAATCAATACCATGAATGTTTTTTCCACAATTTACTTCTCTTTAAACCAACTTGGAAGTTGGAACAAATGTAGTAGCGGGGTGTATATTGGGCTTCAATTATAAAAGCCCAAAACGATGTTTTGCTCCGGTCTAGTTGTAAGGGTTCAGATTTCAGAAATATAGCTGGACAATACGAAATTCGTCTTGAATACGTACAAAACGATATTTTAAATATTTTATATGCTAGTTCTTCGATAATTTTAAAAGTTTCAAATTTTGGGTTTTGAATATTATATTAACTAGTGGGTTAACCCATATGTTGCGCCGGGACTCCGCGTTTGTATTAGATTGAAATCTAAGGTCATATCCAAAATGTAAGTTTATTAAAGTTTTCAGACTGTATAGTAAATGTATTTTAGTTCAGGACAATAATGTAAATTGGATTAAAGTTCTGGGGCTTAGTTGACACATTTTAAAACTCCCACAAAACAAAATTGAAAAATCGAAACTCCAAAAAATCAAATCCGCGTTCAACGAATCGCGGGCCAACTAGCTTTCCACCATATATAACACTTGAATTTCTTGTTTTATTGCTTTGTGTAAAAAAAAGTAAAAAAAAAAAAAGAAAATTAACTTAGTGGATGTCACTTGTTGGTCTACCCATGTACACTAAGATCATGTGTAGTGGATTGAGCCTTATTTTGAGTGTTATGTGACATGTGACGATGCGTTAGCAAATAAACTTTTTGACTAAAAAGGGTGTAGTGGATAAAAACCCTCCAAATCATTACCTCATCATTATTATTTTTTCCTTTTTTATATAAAATAATCCAAATAACATTTTATTAAATAAAATAAACAAGTTTTGCATCAATATTGAAAAACAACTAGAAATTGCCCGGCTTCGTCGTCTTCGTATTCTTCGCCGTTTTCGTCTTCGTCGAGCTCGTCTTCACTTTCCTCGTCTCCATCGTCATCCACGCTTGATTCATTTTGACCTGCGCCTCGAATTGGCCAAACCGACCAAATATGTGGAACTAAATCACTCGTAAGCGCATTATGTATTTCATGTGAACGCATTTGATAAGCATTTTGCACCCTCACCCCATAGTTGCTTGAGGTTGTTATTGTTGGACATTCTTTGGTATATAATGTTGACACATTGTTCTCCCGTCGTCTTCTAAAATCATGTTATGTAATATGATACATGTATACATGACATCTCTCTTTTTTTTCCAATGTCCATGCATGGCACAAAATTTTTCACGTAATGCCAACGTTGGCGAAGAACCCTGAAACACCTCTTGATGTCCTTTCGCGAAAACTCTTGTACTTTCTTAAAATAGTTTCTCTTTTCATCAACGGGTCTCTAAACGTTTTGATAATAATAGAATATTCCGGATATATCTCATCTTTCAAATAGTATCCGTGTGGGTAAAAGTTATTGTTAGCCCAAAACAATGTGACTGGTGCGGTAGCGGAGATGCAATCTTCTAACATGGGCGACGCTTCCAAAACGTTTATGTCATTGTTAAACAGGTTTCTGAAAAAGTAGGGTGACCAAACCCAAAGGTCGTATGATGCGACCGCTTGAAGACTTGGTACTTTATGGTCATCACGTGTATATTGACCTCGCCATAGTTATCCCACTTCCAATGCATGCAATCTATACTCTCGATCATGTCGGGTAAACCATTTTCCCTTTCATGCACCGAGTAAATCCGTTGTAGGACTTGTCAAGTGGGCCTTCTAAGATAACGTTCACCGTATAGTTGTATTATGCCTATATTAGAATTATTAAATAAAAATATTTTTAATAAACACATGAAGACTAAAAACAAAGAATGATAGAGAAAAGTGTATAATATCCTGACTTAAGAGTGAGGGTTGAATGATATTGGGGAAAATGATATGACGCAGACTTGACAAGTCACAAGAAGAATGATATTAAGGGGTGGATGTCCTTTGGCCTAATGTTAATGTCAACAACATGTAGGTAATTGTAAATTATTGTTATTTTTATTATTATTATTATTATTATTATTATTATTATTACCTACATAATTTTGTATTATAAAATTAATTTTTTTCAGCAGGTGTTGTCCGTCTACATATAACTAGTATTTTACCCGTCCGGTGGACGGGAACATTAATGCAGGAATGTGACATTAACAGTCTTAATATGTTCCTAGATAGCCCCTTTGACCCGTATCTGTGAAATCGAATGACCCGCAACAACTGTTTAGAACAGTCAGTCTTGTTAAAGTGACCTAAAGCCGATTTGTAGGCATACAACCTTACAAACTGTTACATATAAAAGATTTAACATTTTTGTAATAGCAACTACCACGACAAAAAGAATTCACCAAGTCAACAAAACCGACTTGACCATTGTCTAGACTTAAATATTGATTTGATACTCAGCTTTGAACTATCGATCTTGCCACCGATGTTACAACAATAACCCACACAATGATTGTAAATGTAGGTAGACTGCATCAATACCAAATTTTCGCTCCCTGCAACCAAAAAATCAAATGTTGTGATCAAATAGATTATGCAGCCATATTGAATTAGGGAATAGCAATAAGCCAATAATTTCTACACTTTGATTAAGATTCAGATTCTATAACATACAACTAAATATGAAACTTGAGTAACAAAGTAAATTCCCCACAGCGTGTACTTTTTAATTAGTATTCGCAGACCTGTTTTAACCCATTATCTATTTAAAGAGAATGTTTATGCTAAAAATGAAATAAGAGTTGCCTCATTTGACCCATTGTCTACTTAAAACTTATAAAGAAAAAGTATTTTGGGGCAACGGGCAACCTGAGGAAGCCCATTATGATGCACAAAAATTGACACGTTTTGACCCAATATCCAACTCGATTGCCGATCTCGTTTTACCACCTCTACTTATCATAACCAAGTAGGAAAGTATTTATGGCTGACCTCTCATCAGGATGTCTCACGATGATTCTAAGATTAATCAAGTTTACTGAAATCAATTTCATCATCAACTGTGTTTGCATCTTCTGTTCGGTTTCATCATAATCGGTTCGATTATACAACATATCATTATATCTAATACTACAAAGTTCTAATTTTACCCTTTAGTAAATACTTAATAGATTTGGGCATGTAGTTACTAAATTAAATAACTTACCAAAAAATGATAGAATGTAAGCCACAAAGAATGTTTGAAAATAATAGCTTTTTAGTTTATAAAATATGTTGGAATATACGATTGAAATTAGAAATTAAAGTTCCATTCAATTTGTTTAATTTATAAATGAAATTGTGGTGCATACTTAATTCCAAACCTTCCAAGGGTGTTTATTTAAGGTCTCAATAGCTGAACAAAATAGTTACTAAACTAAGCAAAATCAATCGGTTTCCAAAACATCTTAAATGAAAATTATGGTTTTGGTTGAGACTCCAAACTAAACCAACCTATGCACATTGTAATCGATAAAGGAAATAAAGTACCTAAAATTGCTTACCAAGGCAACATAGTAACTCATGAAATATATTTAAAAAATCAGAACTATAAAGGAACTCAATTTGAACTGAACCAAGTTGAGACATCTTTAAAACGACCCATTTAGACCCCATCCAAGTTGACACCTTTTTAAGACGACTAATTTATACCCGAACTAATTATACTTGAAACTCTTTTTGACCGTTTTTGACCAGGCGGCCAGATCCCATCCTGACCAGAACTCGCTCGACCTGCCGAGTTTGCGGGGCTTACTTTTAGGCGGTAGGCCAAAGGGACTAGGCTTTGGAGCCCAATCATGATTCAGTTTCAACTTTTGTGCATCCACAAAAAACTATATGCATGAATATATCACAAAAGTCAACTACTCATTTATTGACTGTGTTAATGTTTTACCTGGGCTTTGAGCTTGATTTCCTGGTCACCTCAACAACATAAATGCTAATGCCGTAGGCTACCGCCGATGTAGCTAGATCCGTAATGTATAGTGAAGACAACAAAAGCTTTAAAGTCTCCGTTGTTGTAATGTTGACTTTTAAATGTGCACCGGGTATTGGTCTCACATCGACAGCTAGCACCACCAAATTATTCGAAAGCCATCTAACACAAATCAATAGATGGTATTTATTTACAAAAAAAAAATAGAACAATTTTTATAAGTCAATAACAAATACAAATGTCTAACTATGTAGAGTTGAAATATGAATAAAATTCTTATACCATAGAAAACATACATGACATAGCAAAGACCAGTCATAAATCTCAAATTTACAGCCATTTAATAATATACATAAATCTTTTTTTTTTTTTTTGTATTTAAGAAAAATTAAAACTTTATAGCCTTACGTTTTCTTGGCATGTCTCTTAAGGATGACAACCATTTACTCTTTTCTTTCACTCGACCCTAGATCAACCACAAAAGCTGTCAAACTAAAAAAAAATTGTTTTTTTTCCATGCAAAATTTAAAAATTTAGTGATCGGATTCAAAAAAACGTTGATGTTAATACCTACGGAGTGATCCAACATGCATAGATTTTCTCCTTAAGTCATTTTGAAGTTCTCTTAAAGACTTTAAAGCTTCTTCACATTCTTTACCCTTGCACTCGTTTTCTTGTTTCATGGTGCCCTCTTTCTTTATCTGCTGATCACACTCGACATCATTTTCCTTCTCATCACATGTAGTTAGAATTTAGTTCAAATAAATACCTTTGCTTCCTTTAGCATCCGGGGGGGGGGGGGGGGGGGGGGCTTAAATCCAAACCAATAAATTAAGAAACACATACCAGTGGCAAAAGGTCTGTTCATCGTCACCGTCACCAAACCATAATTCAGAACAAACTGTCTGATCTCGCACCATGGATCCTTGAAGAAGCTTCGCTGGCTATCCAAATTGCATAAAAAATGGCGTTACTTAATTATAGATAAACGACCAATTCTACATTTATACTATAACAGCAAATGAACTAAAACAAATATACATGCAAATTGCATAAGAAATCGCGTAGATAGACATTAACTTGAAAAAATCTGGGGATCAAATATTTAAAACAGATTGTAAACAAATTAAAAAGTTTATCAACATAACAATCATAACTAACTAATTATATCAAGCTTCCATATGACGAAATCAAACACCTTATCAATTAAAATCAAATATCAAGCTATGTAGAAATTGAATAGAGAATTTGAGATGAAACCTCATGTATCTTACTTGATCCGTCCAGTGAAGAAAGAGGGGGTGGATTGGCGTTGTGGCTCTATTCTTCGAAAGTGGTTCTCCAATCGAATCCAAACTCCACTGATTAGATTTCCGATAGTGAGCACGAGATGTCAATTCAACATGATATTGCTAAATTATAGTTAAAATCAAAGTGAAGATGACCAAAATTATATATATAAGCCTAGAAGACGTGGGGAGAGAAAGAAGGGGCAAGAGCTTATGAAAGACGGTAACCGCAAAACTGTCAATTAAGCACGGTCAGGATTAACTCACATAAAATTTCTATAATATATAATATTGTCCACCACCTATCTTCCATTATTTAGTCGGTAATCGGATGAAACCCACTGATTGAAATACAGAAAAATAATTAGAGACTACCTTGATAGAGATTTGCTGTATTTAGCAATATGAGAGGAATCTAGTATAAATACTCAAACCATAATCAATCAAAGAGACAAGAATCAGGAAAACTTCAATCAATCAATCATCAACTGTAGGTGATTGAGCAACGCCTACTTTCCAAACGTTAGCGAGATAGAGGAGCCGAGGCAGCACAGATCGGTGATGGTAACTTTTAATTTATCTTATAATGTTATGTTAGAAATGCTATAATATGATCATGTTCAACTCATTTTTTGAGTTACCTCAAAAATATTCTATTTAATTGGCTTCGAGTTATCTTACAGATTTTAAACACATCAATGGCCTCTTCATCGTCGGCTGCTCACTCTGCATCTGCCTCTTCCTCTCAATCGTGTAAATATGATGTGTTTCTTAGTTTTAGAGGAGAAGATACCCGCAAGACATTTGTAGATCATCTATACTCAAGTCTTGAGCAACGCCTAGTCAATGTTTAAAAGGACGACAAAGCACTTCCCCGAGGCGAATCCATCCGTGAATCCTTGTTTGAGGCTATTGAAGAATCACAAATTGCTGTAATAATATTCTCCAAAAATTATGCTGATTCTTCTTGGTGTTTGGAAGAGCTTGCGCATATTATGAAATGTAGGGATGAGAGAGAGCTAACTGTTATACCCGTATTTTATGACGTGGAGCCCACAGAAGTGAGAAATCAGAATGGGGAATTTGGAGAAGCATTTGCCAAACAACAGGCAAAGAACGTCAACAAAACTGAAATATGGAAAAAGGCACTTGTTGATGTGAGTAATATCGCTGAATGGGAGCCCAAGAACATTGCGCACGGGTAATGTTTTTTACCAGAATTCTCTACGTATATATAGGTTTTCACAATTCGATTATACATTCTATATTTTACAAGTTTTTACATATATATTTAATACATTTGTGTGTACAAAGCATGTGTAAACAAGCCAAGTTAGTTCTTTGTCTAATTTTAAAAGCGAATCTTTAAATTAATAGAGCGTGCATGAGCATAAGTTCACTTTTTTTAAAGCTTTTGTAATTTTGTAAATCTCAAACTCGGATTTGGCAAGACTCGTCTGTGAGACTAAGCGTAAACAAGCCAAAGTGGTGTTCAAGCTCCACACATAAAGCTTTGATGGCGTTAACATGTTTAACATTTGGAACCTTATTAGTGGACACGTTGGTCAAAAAAATCACTAAAAAAATACTATTTTATATTGAATTGTGCACATAGATATTCTAATTAAGCTAACCTTTGCTAAAACTATATGCCATCCCTACTTGTATAGTGTATGTAGACTTGAAAGGTATAATGAGAATTTTATACTTTACAACACAACCACTTCTCCATGTATTGAACCATCCACAATAACCCAAGCTCTTAAAAGTCCCCTTTAGCATAAGGCCATGCAAGACGAGTTTGATGCTTTACAACGCAACCAAACTTGGTCCTTAGTGCCACCCGAATCAGCACCAAATCTTGTTGGGTGCAAGTGGGTATTTCGCACTAAATACAAACCCAACGGCACCGTCGATCGTTTAAAAGCCTGTTTAGTTGCTAAAGGTTTTCATCAACGTCCCGGGTTAGACTACGTTGAAACTTTTAGCTCGGTCATTAAACCCGCTACTCTCCGTCTTGTTCTTTCCCTCGCTACTTCTCATAATTGGTGTCTCCGTCAACTCGATATCAATAATGCCTTCCTTCAAGGCACACTAACCGAGGACGTATTCATGTCCCAACCACCCGGCTTCGTCGACCCGTCTCTTCCCAAACATGTATGCAAATTACGAAAGGCTATCTACGGCCTTCGTCAAGCATCGCGTGCATGGTATGATGAATTGAAGTCATACCTTCTCTTAGTTGGTTTCAAACCAACTATATCTGATCCTTCGATCTCCATTTATTAATCATGTCACAAAATCTCCAATCTTTCTCCGCGTTTATGTCGACTATATTATCCTCACCGGTCCGAAAACTTCTCTTATCAATTGTTTCATTAATTCTCTCGCCACTCGTTTTTCTCTTAAAGATCTTGGTTCTCTTTCCTACTTTCTTGGTGTCGAAGTCATCCCACACAATAATGGTCTTTTCCTCTCACAATCTAAATATATTCTTGATTTGTTAAATCGAGCAAACATGAGTGATTGTAAGCCGGCTACCACACCAATGTCCTTCTCGGACCATCTAAACGCCAACCGACATTAGCACGATCCTCCACCGAAGCAGAATTTCGGGCTGTTGCTTCTACTACAACCGAAGTAAAATGGTTAATGTCTCTTTTATACGAACTAGGTTGCAAGTCCACTGTTACACCTGGCATTTACTGTGATAATTTGAGTGCCACGCATTACTCTGCAAACCCGGTATTTCACTCACGCATGAAACATCTCGCTCTTGATTTTCACTTTGTACGAGAAATGGTTCAAAAAGGTATCATACGTGTCACCCACATCTCTGGTGATGATCAGCTGGCTGACACCCTGACTAAACCACTACTAAAAACTCGTTTTCATAATCTCTTATCCAAGATTGGACTTATTTCTCGATCGTCCATCTTGCGGGGGCATATCAAGGACACATCGGATTCCCGCTCAAATGTTTAAATGATAGAATATATTCGTTATTTATAGATAGAATATTATAGTTATTATTTTCCTTTTATGTTGTAAATCACATCCCTACAATTATGGATGCTCTCTGTATATAATGATATGCTATAATGGAGTAATACATATTGGTTGAATTACCAAGTTTATACGTTATCCATTTAGATTGTATTGGATTGGTGGATCTATCTAAGTTTTCTTTTATTTACATAGCTTAGTATTACTCTTCCTCATTTCACTAAAAGATCTTACACTTGTTTGTAACTAGTTCTCGTTATTTCGTTGATACATCAGCTATCCTCATATACGTTTTGTCGATATGCAGGCATGAATCACAATTCATCACAAAAATTGTTGATACAATTTTGGATAGACTGTTCATGTTAAATTCATGTGTGGATGAAGATCTTGTTGGAATGAGGGCTCGCATCCAAGAATTGGAGTCACTATTAGAAATTGAGTCAGATAGTGTGCGCATGATTGGAATATGGGGTTGGCGGTAGTGGTAAGACTACTCTTGCGACTTCAGCTTTTATGAATATCTCTAAAGATTATCAAGGTCACTGCATTGTTGAGAATGTTAGAGAGAAAACAAGCAAAGATGGCTTAAATAGATTGCAAGAAATTATTTTATCATCTATTTTCAAAAAAGAAGTGAAAGTAGGTAGTGTTGTGGAAGGAAAACACATGATGAAAAAAATGTTATGTCGTAGAAAAGTGTTGTTACTTTTTGATGATGTCGATACACTTGGTCAACTAGAGGCCCTTGCTGGAAACCGTAATTGGTTTGGTAGTGGGAGTAGAATGTTAATCACAACTAGAGATGAACATTTGCTAAGAGCCCATAAGGTAATCCACGTCTACAATCTCACATTATTATCAAAGGATGAGGCTATCCAGCTCTTTAAAAGGCATGCATATAATGAAGAAAAACCTTTAGAAGATTATGAGAAACGGTCATTATATGTGGTTTCTTATGCTTCTGGGCTTCCGTTGGCTCTTAAAGTTTTAGGTTCTTTTCACTACGACAAAAATAAGAATGAGTGGATAAGTGCCTTGAGCAAGTTAAAAGACACCCCAAATTTGGAGGTCATGGATGTACTTAAAATTAGTTATGATGGACTTGAAACTGACCAAAAAGAGTTATTTTTAGATATTGCATGTTTCTGGAGATTTCGAGTGCAGGAAAATTTAATGGAGATATTTGAAGCTTGTGGATATCACCCTGAAATTGGGATAAAAGTTTTAATACAAAAAGCTCTTATAACGATTAAGGATGGTATGTTTGATATGCATGATCTAGTTCAGGAAATGGGGCACTACATCGTTAGAGGGAAACATCCTAGGGATCCTAAAAAACATAGCAGAGTTTGAAAACCTGAAGAAATTAAAGAGATGTGTTTCCAGAAAGCAACAATGGTAAAGGTTAAGCTTTTAAAATATACACATATTATTACACTTGTAGTATCTGACCTATATATGTTTACCTTCCTACTTTATTGCAGGAAAATGACAAGATTAGAGCCATAAAATGTGATGGTTATTATGTAGGTCGTATTGTTTTATCAAGTTTTTATAAGATTGTTTCAAACATGAAGAAGCTACGGTTTCTTAGTGTGTTGATGGATGATAAAAAAGATGATTAGTACGATGAAGGGCCTACATTTCTTTCAAATGAGTTGTTGTATATGCATTGGGACGTGTATCCCTCAAGAAGTCCATTCCCAGACAGCTTTCAACCAACAAAGCTCGTTGTTCTAAAACTGAAACAAAGCAATCAAAAAAGACTTTGGAAGGGTTGCAAGGTATATTCATTTGATTCAAAATGACGGTGGATATTAAACGTAATTTAAAAGTTAAGCCTATTTTAGATGTACAAATATAACTGCTTAACAAAATAATATTGGAGTTAATATATGAATTAGTTTTATGCAAACAATCAATCAGTAATTCCACCTTAACTTTATCTCATTTCTCACCATAATTATTAAATATTGGTGTTGCATACATATGAGTCACTGAACACTTTTTTTCAATTAGTTTTCGTCATCTTGAGAAAATAAAATAAAATAAAAATTATGCGGTTATCTCATTTCCCAGTATAAGATGCAAGTTATTTAATAAAGTGTAATATTTCACAGAGATTTTTATATTAACGTTTCTATACTTTATAGCATCTACCAAATCTGAAAGTGCTTGAACTCTGTGGAATGAGGGAGCTACTCAACACTCCAGACTTTAATGGACTCCTATCCCTTCAAAAGTTAAGTCTCGAGTACTGTTGGACGTTAGAAGAGATTCACCCATCATTTGAAAAGCATAAAAGTCTTGAATACCTATACGTAGTAGATTGTCTCGAGCTTAGAATGTTTCCAACAATTGCCCACATGAAAAACCTCAAGACTTTAAAAATAAGAAATTGCGATTTGGAAGATGGAGAAATCAGCTCTGGTATTGGTGAGTTATCTAACTTACCAGGGCTAGATTTAAGTCATAACAGTTTTTCACGGTTAGATTTCAGCATCTCGCAACTTACTTGTCTCAAAGTCCTCAACCTGTCCTGGTGTTTGCTAATTACTGAATTGCCTAAGCTCCCATCAAGTTTAGTTATTCTTAAAGTGGTTGGTTGCCCGTCACTTACAACCATTGGAGATTGTCACATAAATTGTAAATGGTTATGTCTAGTTTCACTTTTGGCATCTAGGAACATAAATGGTGGTGGGAGATTACTACAATCAATGCTTGAGGTATGTGTCTCACTTTCTGAATATCAATATATTCATTTAAGACTTACACACACACACACACATATATATATATACAGAGAGAGAGAGAGAGAGAATAATAATGGTAATTAGAGTTTAATTAATTTGTGTTAATCAATTTTAGGGAAATGCTATTGAAAATGGCTCGATGCTTATCCTACAGCCAGGCCTCGAGATTGCAAAGGGGTTTACACCACGTCTACTTAGAGGGAGTAGATATATATTGAAATGTCCAGAGACGAGCTGGTGCGATGACTTTTCGGGGTTCTTAATGTGTGTAGTTTCCGATGCTAAAGCATACCTTGACGACCTTTTAGGTATATAATTGTGAAGAAGGTTCGGAGTTGCACATATTATGTAGATAATGGTGAAAAGAGTGAAGGTGATAGTTGGAAACCACCAGTGTGTGAGGTTTCCGAAGATTTTAGTTTGACACGTGTGTGGTATGTTTCATTTGGTTCATTGAAACACACTGTTTGGTGGGATCAAATTCAAACATACAAATATCTTCAGTTTGACTGCATTGAAAGTCCTGCATCTCACAGTTGTTTTGGTCTTGGAGTTAGACTCATAGCCATGAAAAGTGGAAGTGACGTGATAGAAACATCAACAAATTCTTCAACTGATTATACACCTATTATCCAAGATTCAACATCTGCTTTAACCATCTCCACAAAAGGTTTTGATTCAATCTAAGTGAGAGAAAGAGAGAGACAAGAATTGTGGATTTAAAAATCAACAACTGGGTTGTCCCCTATGTACCCTGTTTATAAAAAAAAATTGTTTTGTTGTCGTTAAAAACAAAAAAAAGGGGGAAGCATTTCAATTTTATGGCGGAATATATTAAGCCTTAAGCGGACTACTAATCATTTTTTATTTTACTATGCATGTATTATTTCAATAAAAACAAATATTGTGACAGGGTTTGTGATAAACGAGAGTACCAATAGTTTAGGTTTATACTATGTTCTTAAAAGAAAAGTTATAATACTCCAAACTCCTACATAAGTATACACTTGTCTGGTATAGAATACGGAACCTTCTATTAAATAGTAAGAATCGTCATCAAGTAACATAGCTTCATATTGAAGCTTAGGTTTATATTAGATGTTGGATAATCATACGTATAAAATAACGTTTTCATTTCGAAAGTGTGTAGACCGTAACACATCAAATTAAAACATTTAACTGAAAGTGAAATGGTGATCAGAAGGTGACGTAACTTAATTACAAGTCATCATCATCATCATCATCATCGTACTCAGTATATCCCACCAATAGCAATGCTATGATAGAGAGGCTGCTTCCGGTGAGACCCCCGGCTCGATAGTAGTTTTGCATCAATCCTTGGACATAAGGCACATAGCACTCAATCATCAGGGACACCGGCTAATTGGTGCATGTGCCCTTGTCTTTCGGCTATCAACGCCACCACATGATGCCTGATTAACCTTCCGCCACTTTTAACGTTATTTTCACGAGATTAGTAAAATAACGTCAAAATTAGTGCACTTTTACTTTTGCCCACCCGAGGGTTCACACATATATACATTATATGCGCGCACCGCAAGCATGGCGTTAATTACAAGTCTATTTACTATTTTAATCTAAAGAAACTCTTAAATATATATTACAAAAATTAAATTACTATTAAAATAATGTGTTTTGGCAAAACTAGCTGGTGACGGTTAGCTTTAAGCTGGAAGCTGAAGGCTGGAAGCTGGTAGCTGTTAGCTGTAACTTTTTAAATATATTTAGGTGTTTAACAGAGTAGCAAAAACTTTTAATAAAACTAGCCGGGTGCCCGTGTGGTGCGACGGAACGGGCGCACATCCTAACATCAACCGCATAATCAGTGTCAGTACATAATTCACATGATGACAGTGCATACATAATCTGAATGTAGACGTGTAATTCATGGAAAGGCAGTAAGCGTGAAACCGATGACGAGAATCAAGAAACAAAGCTGAAATATACAGTAGTTTTAAATATATAATTTTTTAAACCAACCTATTTGATATGAATCCCTTTCTGAACAGGCATTATTCTAATATGAAACATGTTCTGACCTAACGCATTTCGCCTGAAAAGCGTACCGACACGAACCAAACTAATTTAATCCTTTTTGTATCGACTCGTTCCGACCCTACTCTGACCAAACTGTGTTGTTTTAACCGAGCACATGTTGGCTTAACAACTTGGACGTTCATCTAGGAAACCATACGACCGACTTCCACTTAACAGCGTTGCACAAGAGCTGAACTCTCTGGCGTTACACACGATGGGACGAAAACTCGGGTGGGCTCGGGATTCGAACTGACAACCTTGCACAAGGCCTAACTCAGATCCTTCATTGTCTTTAATCCACAAAAAAGTGTCAAATGAGGATCAACTTAGGTCTCCACTGGAGAACCTGTTGTGGTTTCAACAATTAATTGTTGGACAAAGAAAATAGACGTGAATTAATATAATAGATCGAGACTCGTACTAATTCTTCATAATTTCATTCATAAACTCTAATAAAACATCGAATGGCTAATATATAGCCTTACAAAAGAAAATTAACTAATGACTTAAACTACTAGCTACCTTTATCTAGACCAGCTGCCTAAAATACAAGTTGGGTGACTTTAACATGTTGTGCCCTTTTATTGAAAAATATGGGTTCAACACATAACTCACTAATAATTGCAAACCGTTACACGTTACCAAGATCATTTTGACACATTAATAAATAAATAAATAAAAATGTCAACCATTTACGGGTTAGTTTTTACTCGTTAATCAAAACTGGTTAATTTAAACCCATTAATGAATGTGTTTAATATGAGCTGAAAAAAAAATAATACTAATGTAGTAAATAAAATTCTAGATAAGCCACCTGTTGAGCCTACCCGAATGAGTGCAGAAATGTAGCCACTCGACAATAATAAAAACCCGAAGCGGGTTGCCACAGGCGCCATGCCACCCGAAGGAGGCAAGCTAACATAAACATTAGGAAAAGGAAGAAATATTGGTTTAAATAACATCAACTGTATCATGTTGATAAATAATGGTCTCAACTTCACTCTTGGTTGATGACAATCCCAACTAAAGACGCGTTGTTAATTGCAGGTCGCCGGAAAAACGTTTTTGGTTGGAACATTCATATTTTCCCCGGAAACTCAACCTTTTTGTCCCAAGTATCTTTGTAACCTTAGATCGGACATTTATAAATATCTTTTAGTAAAATCTCTAGTTATTGAGGTCGCCTAAACCCCATAACCATCGTCGGAATCAGTTGGTGGTGCTCAAGCTGTGGAGGTTCGATGGTGGCGAGTCAGTTGATGTGTTAAGGTTGAGTTTTTCAGCAAAAATTATGAATTTTCTAGTCAAAAATGCTTTTCACCGTTATAAACAATTCATCTTTAGTTGAAATTGCTATCAATTAAGAGCGAAGTGAGACTTGTTTTAGATAATTTAAACCAATATTTGTAAGAGAAAAGTATAACCCAATTTTACTGAATTCACGGGCTGTGAGGTTCTTCCGTGACAAACCAGTACAGGACATCCACGTAGACCATCCATTGGATACCGTGACCTAACAAAATACGTCCCCTGTCATTTGATCAAGACAAAGTTCAATTCAATCTTCCCCCATTTTAGCGTGCGAATAGAAGAGAGAAAATAAAATCTCTGTAATAAATGAATGATTGTTGATGATGATCGTTAATGAAACAAGAGCACGTCTCTGTAAATGTTTGTTGAAGGAATTAAGTGAGCCTACAATGCCGATGAAATAATAATAATAATAATAATAATAAATTACCGTATAAACGATCTGCATTTGTTGATTGATTAATCGGTTAATTAATTAATATAAAAAGAAAGAAGAAGAGATGAAGGCAGGAGATGGTCCACCTGCTTCGCTTGACTGGAAATTCTCTCAGGTTTTCGGCGAACAAACCGCCGGTGAACAAGTTCAGGAAGAACACACTTGTTATACTTCTAACTGATATTATTATTTAATTATTGCTGGATCACTTAACTTATTATAGAATGATGAATGAATCACCGCGTACTTGTGCTGCTGCTGCTTTCATCTACTGTTGCCTGCATATACACTATACTTGCTTATGCCTGGATTACTGTTTGATATAAATAAATGTATATAATGTCATATTCCTATTCTTGCTCATCGACAATGTTATTATTCTGTATCAGGCTCCACTGCCTTTATTCCGTGTTATTATTATTCGGCACATGCCACGTTACTTTCAACAATGTTTTTCTGTATCTAACTTTTATATTTACATAAACTTAATTCTTATTTGACCGATGCACTTGGTTATGCATAATCTGATGCCTTTCTTGCCCATTTCCCTTCACTCCTCATCGTCTGTAGTTTACCGGAAAGTATGCAGGATTATTGCAATATTAATCACACTTAGATACTTTTAATATCTGAAAATGTTTTCTTTACACGTACGTGCTGGGTTTCAAAGTTTTGTAATTTCATTGACATGTCTATGCCCCCATCGCCTGCCTCTAGCAGCCTCTAGCTTATGTGTGTTTCTGCACCTGATAATAATAATAATAATAATAATAATAATAATAATAATAATAATAATAATAAACGTTACATCATTATTTCACTTGTTCTGTATTATTCTATAGCGCTTTTGATGAATTTGTGACTTTTTTGTAGTTGATATTATCTCGGCCATCGAGTTTGATAAAAGTGGTGACCATCTTGCCACCGGTGATCGTGGGGGCAGGGTAGTGTTATTTGAGAGGAATGATAAAAAGGAGGTTAGCTATCCAAGTTGTGATTTTTTCTTTTATTGTTGTTTTCTACTACATTAAGTTTTTCTTTTTGCTCACAAAGTTATATAATTGGTTGTGCAGCATGGTGTAAATAGAAAGGATTTAGAGAAAACTGATAATTCAATTAGTAGGCATCCAGAATTTCGCTACAAAACCGAGTTCCAGAGCCATGAACCAGAGGTTCTTTTCCTTTTTGATATATTTTCTTTTGGTTTTATGTGTTCATCTCTACTGCTCCAACTATCTTCTACAGTTTTAATGATTGTTATCTTTTTCATTTTATAGTTTGATTATTTAAAGAGTTTGGAGATTGAAGAGAAAATTAACAAAATCAAATGGTGCCAAGCAGCCAACGGTGCCCTCTTTCTTTTGTCTACTAATGATAAAACCATAAAATGCTGGAAGGTGCGCATTTTAGCTCCCTTTTTACTCAAATCTTTCTGTTACTAGACTTGTATATATAAGTTTTTTAACTTGTACTGTTGTACATTTATCTATTTATATATATCTTTGAAAAGTCACATGCCTTTGTAGCAGTAGATATATCCTGCTTGTGGATACTATATTACATATCAATTGTTTTGTAATCAGCGCAGACTTAAACATCCCTTAGGGCTATGTTAAGGGTGGTTTTTAGTGGTTAAAGTACAAGTCTTTAAGCACAACCGCGTTAAGGCGGTAATTCGTTTGTGAGGAGTTGGAAATTAGTGATTAAAGTACAATAATTTAAGCATGAAGAGGAGTCGAGTGAAATGTTGGTTTATTAAAACTGTAGGTTTTTTTTATTAGTTTTAATGATTCTATTTGAATTCTCTTCATTGTCAACTATGTCCACTCATGAAATGTTTAGTTTCACAGTGTCATTTAAGGATTTAATTGAAGGAACATTTTGCAGCTTAAAAAATGTTTATTTTGACTTACACAGGTTCAAGAGAAGAAGATTAAGAAAGTTGCTGACATCAGCATGCAGTCTTCTAAAGCAACTGGAAAAGGCAAAGCTGCTTCTAACCCTAAGCCACATCTTGCTAATGGCGGTTACACTGACAAATCTTACACTAGCTTAAGCAATGATTTTTTATTTCCTCCAGGGGGGCATTTCATCACTTCGCTTACCTGTGGTAGTTGTATCCTACCCTATTTGTTTAATCTTATTAATTTAATAGTTCAAATGTGTTAAAAGCTGGTTTTAAATAAAAAGGAAATGGTCAAACGAGTCAACCAGCCTGAGTCATCTGAATTGTATTCAAATGCACATACTTTTTAAAATTTGTTTATCAAAGAAGGTCGGTCCATCCATGTTAGGTTAGTACTGTAAAAATAAGTTCTGTAGTTATATATATCACACTAGCTATTTATAAAGTTCAAAATATAAGAACAAAAACACATTTGTGGGTTGCCAACCCATTCTGAGTTTTGACATTTAAAGTCATCTTCTAGAAAAGTTGTGTCTTTATATGTCATCATGGAATTGTTATTTTTACATCATGTTACATGTGCTTTTAACTAGTGACACCTGAAGTTAAAATTGTAGGTAACTTGCAATGAAACCAACCTTGTTGCAAAATGTAGAAGAGTGTATGCTCATGCACATGACTGTCATATCAATTCTATCTCGAATAACAGGTTCGGGTCTTCACTTGTTGCATAAATTTTTAATCTTTCAATTGAGTTTGATATATATGCTTGACTCTTCATTATCTAGCGCTCTTGAGATAAAAAAATGTTGAGCCAATAATCCTAAGTTTAAAACGTCTAAGCTGGAGTTTCTTATGATTTTCACACACCTTACTTTTTCACGAATAAGTATGCAAATATACATCATCAAATTTGCATAAGTCCTAAAAGTTCTTGACATGTGCTGGCTAATTGATTTACTACATTATGAAGCAACTATATATACAACGGGGTGTTTGGATGTGTATTTTCAAAATAATTATATGATATATCAGTGCGCATATAATGTATATGTGTGTGCTCTGGTTGGGGGGGGGATTGAAATTGCACTAATTTGACGTTATTTTACTAATTTATTGAAAATAACATTAAAAGTAGTGGAAGGTTAATCATGCATCATGTGGTGGCGTTGATAGTCGAAAGACAAGGGTAGATGCACCAACAGCCGGTGTCTCGATGGTTGAGTGCTCGCTGCCTTAAGTCCAAGGCTTGATGCAAAACTAATATCGAGCCGGGGGTCTCACCGGAAGCAACCTCTTTATTCCTACAGGGTAGAGGTAAGGTTGTCTACATCTTACCCTCCTCAGACCCTTCCATAGCTTTGCTATTGGCAGGATTTACTGAGTATGATGATGATGATATATCAGAATATAGTGATCAATCATGATAAAACCGCTTGGTAGAAGATATTGTTTGGATGTGCTTATGCTATTTCTAAATTAAGCTAATTAGATCTTAATCGTTTGTCAAATCTGGTTATGTGAGAAATTAGCAGATCAAATGAGAGACGATTGTCAGATAGGAGTAACAGCCATTCAAGTTAGGTTTCAAAGTATTTGTAATTTTGTCTGAACCTTAGACAAGGAGTTTCGTTGCAACTGGTATGAAACTGATTGTCTGACCCCAAAATATCAGACAACCGGAAGCAAAATATGCTTACACTAAAAAAAACTGATTAATAAGAAAAACAAAAAACTTCAGTTGTAACTATTAAACACCAATTCATTTGGTTGTTGTCTTTTAAATGCATTTGTATCCTAAATCATCTACTGACCCCCCTCCCCCTTATCTCTGCATCAGCGATGGTGAAACATTTATATCTGCTGATGATCTTCGGATAAACCTTTGGAATTTGGATATTAGCAACCAATGTTTCAATATTGTGGATGTCAAGCCTGCAAACATGGAAGATCTCACTGGTATAGTACTTTAGTAGCAATCAAGTTTATGATATGTAGAGTAAGTTAAATAATTTAGTCTGTTTTTTCAAAGAAATTTAATTTAGAAATAATTTAGACTTTCTTCTGTGAGTCATCTTCAACCTCCGCTTTTGTTTATAGTTTTCTCATTTTGTAAATCTAAAATCATACTTTTTGTTTTTAAAGTTTTTGAGGTCTGGTTTAAAAAATAACATTCCTTTGCATTTGATTTTATTCAATACTTGGATAATTGTACTTTTTAATCAAGAGTGATATTTCATTTATTGTACTTTTTTTTAAAAAAAATTGTTGTAATTTTTTGATAATTTCAAATACAAACTATACTATTGGACATTCTAAATACTAATTACCCTTTTCACAACCAGTTAAGATATTATGTGTGTGTTGAGTTGTTGACACTATTTCTTATTTCTTAGCAACCTTGATGTTAATATTTGGGATGATACAAAAGTTTGTGAACCTTTACTTTGATCTTACTTTGTTGCAGAGGTGATTACATCAGCAGAGTTTCATCCTACACAATGTCATACACTAGCATACAGTAGTTCAAAAGGATCTATTTGTCTTATTGACTTGCGTCAGTCTGCACTGTGTGATAAACATTCTAAATTGTAAGTTTTGATTCTAAAGTTAAACCTCAATTAATTAATACTTTTGAGACCGAGGAAAACATTTATTTAGCAAGGGTATTTATTTGTCGATAAATGAATAAAGTATTCATTTTTTTATAATTATTACTATTGTTCCAGAGAGAGCGTTTCATTACAAGAATCTATTGTTTGAATAATATTTTAAACTAATTCATGTACATTGCACATGAAAAGATAGTCTTTACCTAAAAACTAAGTTCATGTACAGTCATGTGTAGATCCATTTCTTCACGAGGAATGGTTATTGTATGGGTATTGTTGATTAACTGAAATAATTGTTTGTGTATCTACGCTTGTAAGCAAACACGAACAAAGCATATTCGTGTTTGTTTGTTTAACTTCAATCCAACAAACAATCGAATACGAAAAATTAAAAGAACAATGTTTTCCGATTCGTGATCGTTCGTTATGAAAAAAAAAACGTGTTCATGTTCATTTAATTTGCTCATTAATAGTTTAAATGAACATTTCATGAGCGTAACTGAACGTAGATGAACAATCATGAGCTAAAACTAGTTAGTAAATGTGAACAACAGTGTGTTGGGCTTAAAAGGTTATTAAAACTAGACTATATTGTAATGTGCCTAAAATTTTAATGGTTAATATTATTGTTCTAGATATTTTCAAGTAACGAAGGTATCAATTATCAGTTTATAGAGATGTAACTTACTTTTTTATGTATCGTTTCTGAATTTACAATGCAGAAGACAACATTTCTGTTGTTTTCTTATATAGGTTTGTGGAACACGAAGCATCCGGTTCAAGATCATTTTTCACTGAGATATTAGCTTCAGTTTCAGATATTAAATTTGGAAAAGATGGAAGATATTTATTAAGTCGTGATTATATGACCCTTAAGGTTCGTTATTATTTCTCGTTCTATATTATATACCTTGAGATTATTTTTCAAATTTAAATATTTCAAGTACAAAATATATATTTTGTATAAAACCGTAATTTGATAATTTTACCCCTACTTTCTAAACATGTTTTTTGTAGGCCTGTAAACGAACCTTTCAGTGAACTGTCATGAAGTGTTCGGCGAGAAGTTAGCTTGTTTAATAAACAAACAAATTTAACAAAAATTTTGGTTCATGTAGTTTAACAAACAAACACGAACACGTCCCCATGCATTCATCCATGTTCATTTACGTTCAATCATTTGAATTTGTTTATGTTCATTTGCTTTCGTTCAGTTATGTTGTTTGTTTGCATTCGATAATGTATTCATTTAGGTTTTTTTAGGCGCATCAAAATTTAGTCCAGTTTTAACTTTTAGGTCCGACAGATTGTTCACATATACTTTTAATTAGTTCGGTTATGTTCGTTCAATTGTTCATCTATATACAGTTATGTCTGTTCGTTTATGTTCGTGAGCCATTCGTTTATACTATTAACAAACGTACACACTAGAACACATTCATTTTCTTAACGAACTAACATGGACATGAAAACTCCGTTCGTTTATTTGTTTGTGTTCAACCTTTTGTTCGGTTAAAGAAACGATGTCGATGAACATGAACATACCTCATTCGTGTTCGTTTGGTTCGCCTACCGGCCTGTTTTTTTTGTCTTTCTTATGATGTAAGGGTACAATAGACATTTTACTAACTAAAATTTGCATTATATATCTTTAGTTTTTGTTTTTTTGGGTGTTTTTAACCTAGTGAGTAAATAACTGGTACACTAATTATGATTACAAAGATAATATTCTTATAACAATCTAACCCACTTGAGATAAAAACACAACTGAGTCGACTCATTTATATAAGTAAACATGTCAAAATAAGTCTTCTTAACAATATATGTCCTTTTACTGAAAAAAACGTTCACATTTTGCAGTTATGGGACATTAATATGGACTCTGGTCCCGTCTCAACATTTCAGGTGCATGAATATTTAAGGCCCAAGGTATATACTTTTATCCCTTTTTAAATTTTAACCAATTTTTATTGCTGACTTTACTTGTGAATGAGATCACTGATGATGTAAATTTGATTTTTTTTCAGCTGTGTCATTTATATGAAAATGATTCTATTTTTGATAAGTTTGAGTGTTGTCTGAGTGGTGATGTCCAGCGTGTAGCAACTGGTTCTTACAGGTAATATTATTATTCTATTTCAGATGACAATGAAAGTGGTCATTTTCTTGTGAGATTTTGAGGAGATTTGTTTTCCAAATTCTCACAAGATCCATTTTCCCAGATTCTCATGAAATATTAAAATCATTTAATTCTTGTAATCTTGTTACATTATATCTTTTCATTATTCAAATAAATTTTGATTATAGTTTTTTGTGTCTTTGTTTATCTGCTGACGTGTCAAATTATAATTTTCAGCAACTTATTCCGTGTATTTGGCTGCCATCCGGGAACTACTGAAGCAACTACCTTGGAAGCTAGCAGGAACCCGATGAGGTATCTAATTATTGCTTATATATATGAATAAAATATCAGGGAAAACTGCAAACAAAAAAAAAAGGCGGAATAGCTTTGATATTTGTTTTATTTTATATCATACATAATTTTGAATAAAACATACATTTGCGCATGATTTTCAGAATTTCATTTGTTGTATTTAATGCTCTTGAGTTATATTATAAAAGAAATTGAAGAAAGAAGCAATTGAGTCCTTTTTGAATAATTTGATCAAAACAAATTCTAATTTTAGAACTACAATGTCTATGGAAAACTGGAAAAGGGTAGAACAAAGTTTGTATTGAAGTATTGAACTTTAATTTAAATCTTTTTTGATACATGATTTTCAAAAAGCAATCTGGTAATTTGAATCAAATATTTTTTTAGAAATTTGAATACTTTGTGGCATTTTGTGCACAATTCACAAGTTTTCACTTTTTTTATATTTATTTTTAATGCTGAATTATTCTGTAAGTATTGGAAGAAAATCAAAACAATTTTGATATTTTGGTCAGAGAGACGTACAGAATTTTTAGCATTTGTAAATCCGAGGATTTCTTTTTTAAATACGAAATGTCAATTATAATGTCCGCTTAAAAATTGACCGATTTATCTAAGACATGATTGTATTTTCTGTTACATACCCTTAAATTTAAGTCTCACTCTAGTTTCTTTTCTAAGATTATTATTACTTCAGCTTTAAATAAACAGATACGTATGATAATATATTCAAAACATTTTTAGGAAGCAAGTGCAGACCCCTTCAAGACTTTCCAGATCCCTAAGCAGCATAACCCGTGCAGTTAGACTAGGTTAGCCCTCTTCTTAACAATCACAATTCCAGCATGCTTCATGTGAGGTGGCAGTTTTGACCTGTTTACTTATGAATGGGTCACTTTGGGTTATGTTTTATCTCAAACAGGTCAAATAAAAAGTTTAAGTGAAGGGGAACTGGCATATGGGTTTAAAGTTGCATAAAATCTTTTTTTATGGATACAGTTTCTAAATTATTTGTAGAGTTAATTTTTGTTTTCGTCCCTGACAATTTAACCATTTGAGTACGAATTCTCGTTTTTTTTCTTAAATAGTGGCCTGTGGTTTAAGAATTTTTAACCCTTCTTGTCATTTACACTAACTTTGATTTTTCTGATAAGTGGAAGGGGATTTTAGTCATTTGCGTAAATAGCCCCTTTGGTGTAAAAGGACAGAAATGCCCTTCTAGTAAATAGAAGAAAAAGGTTAAAATTTTGAAACCACATGCAACGATCTAAGAAAAAAAATGAGAATTCGTCTCAAATGGTAAAACTCAAGGAAATTAACTCTCAGTAACATCATTGCTTTTGTAATCATAAACACAACTTGTTTTGACCTGTTACCCAACCGACTTGACCCCACCAAAATGTAACTTTTACTTTTGTCATAGCGTGTAACTTTTAGTCCGCTACCCAACTCGTATCTTGCCACTTGTAGATTGTTTATTTTGTGTTTAGGTGATTAATTTATTAAGTTTATATACAGGAGGAGGAGGAGATAGCCCCGGGGTGGATGCAAATGTGAATTTATTTGATTCAACAACAAAATTACTCCATCTTGCATGGCATCCTACTGAAAACTCAATTGCCTGTGCTGCTGCTAACAGCTTGTACATGTATCATGCATGAATTTTAACAAATTTAGATTTTACCAAACTCCCATTCTTTGTTTTTTTCCTCTTTTTTACATCACCCTTCACTCAAATATCCCAGATACTAAACTAGAGCCAGTTTTTTTTTTTTTTTTTTTATTTCAGTTTTCTGTTTTACCAAAAAAAATTTCTACTCCCTATTCGTTTTATTTTTTATTTTTGGTTGAAGCTCAGAAAGGGGGAATGAGTTAACTTGTAGTTTTAGTTGTGAAGATCTGCTGCCAAGTTTGCAGGTCATCAAGTTTCAACATTTTATTTGTTTGATACAAATTCTTTTTTGTACTTAGTTCCGTTAACCATTTTTTTTTATTTCTCTCTTTTAGATTTATTATTGTTGAAAATATTTTGTAGAAGAAAATTCTTGGAAAATGTTAATAAATTAATGTTTATGCAATCTGTAGAAGAAAACCCATGACCCAGGTGAAACTGTGCTAGATAAATATAAAAATTATTTATTTGTGTTTTTCTTTTTATTCGGTTTTTAATGTATAGGCTTGATCAAATGTATAGCGGAATAGTGGATCCAGTCTTTAAGCTTGTTTAACTTTATAAGCATCGTTTAAATGTTTCTATGACCTTAACTCATCTTACTAAAGACATTGTTTCCTTTTTATACCGTTTAATGACAGAGATAGTCATATAATCACTCTTGGCCTTGCTAAAACAAATAAAACCTCTTCTCCAAGTCTCCAACCATCTTTGTGTTAACAACATCCCCAACCATCTTTTTCTTATCGATTTACACAAGATTTTTGCAACATCATGTTACTTGACGAACAAAGAACCAACCCCATGTTTTCTATGATGTCTAGAACGGTTTGTTTCTCTATGTTTAATATCTGACAAGTTACTATAGTTGTCTGCATAAGCAGTGGCTCTGCATGTTTTGTTCCTTCATCCAGTAGGTTTTTTTTTATTATTTTGACCCCTAAATTTGTTTGTTAGGTAAAGATCAGTAGTAAAGTAAAATAATAAAATGCAAAAAAGATTCATCGGAATATATTTTTGATCTGTGCGAAGTTGCAGTTGAAGAAGATGAGGTTCACAGGAAATGAGGAGGGGTAACTTAATAATATAAGAATTTGTCATATTCCTAAAGGTTTTAGAATTGATTAATAATATAAGAATTTATCATAATCACACGAAATGGGTAGAATTCCTACTTGAGAGGCGTTTGAAAATGTGCGCCTTTATGTGATTAGGGGAACGAATCGGCAAATAATATAACCACGGGTTGTACAGCTACGGTGGTGGTGTGGGATAATATTAGTCTTTGGTGTAAAATGCATCCTATCTTTGGATTCTTGGTGAGAGACTTGCTAGAACTTCACAAGTCTACTAAGCTAGGTACGGTTGAGAAGGAGGCGATTCATGGTATTGTTATCATTGCTTGTTGAAGAATTTGAAAAGCTAGAAATGAAAAAGTTTTTGAAGTTAAAGATGTGAAGATTGAAGAGTTAACTAGCGATATTAAGTCGCTTAGTTTTCTTTGGTTCAAATATATATAGGACAAAAAATAGATTGTTAGTTTGGTCAAATCGGTGTAAATGTTATTCATGTAGTCTATGGTGTTGTTTTCGTGGGTGGCTTCAATCCGGGTTTGTGGAGGTGGCTTGTTTGTAGGCGTTTCTTTTGTTTATAAAAGTTCACATTTCAAAAAAAAATATGGTTTAGTCATTCACGCTTTAGTAGGGTGGTAAGATAGTTATGGTGTGAAATAGGTCATGAGTTCAAACCTTATGCAGTACAAAAAAAAATTTAGTCGTTCAATAAAAAAACAGTTGGTTTATTAAAGCATTCACACTCCATTCCTCTCTATACCTATCTCCGTGTTATAACAAAATAGCTTAAAAATTCACTTTATTTCATCCCCCATCTCCATTCTCTATTTTTAAGGGGTAATTGCCATCCCATATTCGCAAATGGTAGAAGAGAAAAATTAATTAAAAAATGAATAAATAAATATTATTTAGTTAAGTAGAGAGTTATGGAGAGTGGTTATGTGAAAGATTTTTTGAAAATGAGGGGAAAAAATAGAAAACCATGATTTTTTTTTCTCCAAATTATGGGGATGGAAGATGGAGTGAATTTAAGCTCATCATTTGAAAAAAAATATTAAATTTCACAATCTTAAAACACCAAATGAAAGAAAAACTTGGCTACAGTTGTGTGAAATTAGTTGAAATAAAAACAACTCATGTTTCAAGTGATGATAAGCTAATAATAATCTTTGACAAACACCATTAAATCAAAGATGACAACCAAATGTAAGCTCATTCCTCCCTCTTCAACCAGATCTGAATTTAAATTTTGTTGTCAAAAAAGCATAATACATAGATCAAAAGTTGGTAACAGCATTCCATGCAAACTTATAACAGGAAGTAGCAATTATTTCTAAACCGCTCTTGATGAAGAATCTTTCTCGGCTAAATAGTGCTCAAGCATATCCTCCTCATCATCTGCAACCATACAAACAACATGTTGTCAAATAAATATAAACTTAAGCGTTGCAACCGACTATTTTACTTATGAGCAGGTTTAATTTGAGTTTATGTTAATCGACTTTTTCAAATAATAAATAGATTATGATTGTAATAACGTAGTATTTATAATTATATTTACCACGAATTATTGGATAAACCTAAAATTTACCCGTTTGACCAACTCGCCAACTTTGCCTATTTAAATAAAGCTGACCAAGAAACGTTAAGTGTGGGACAGAACAGAAAAGGAAAATAGTAACCTTCAAAATCTTCATCGTCATCAAACTCAAAATCTTCATCTTCATCATCATCTTCTTCATCAATTGCCACCGCGCCTTTCTGTTAATTGTATCATGTTATAGAAATTTAATGCTGAAAGAATCAAGTTTAAAGCAGTAATTCATAAAAAATGAATTACAATATACAGAACCAAAAGTTACATTGAATGCTTAAATCCCTAGCCTTTTAGAACTTCAACAAAAATCTCCTTTTTATAAAGTTATTTAATACAATCATATTAATAGAAGCTTTTCGTTAATTTAATACAATCATCTTTTTGTTACGGCGTAAGTGCCTGAATAATACTTTTACATGCTTGAATCCATTAACTTAAGGTTAACCAAGCAAGTCCTCACACTATTTTAACAACTAAATGCTTGCTATTTGCACGATTAAGTCCCTAAACTTATAAAAACTCAACAACTTTTTTACATAATCAAGTCCTTAAAGTTTTATATAAAGAACCTTCTCATTGAGCTTATATAAGTTAAGCTTAAGCATGCAAACTTTAAGTCGAGAGAATTAGACAAAACATAAGCAAAAAAATATTTTTTTTTATAGGATGAAAGATTACCGCAGAAGAAGCTCGGCCACTTTCAAACCATTGTCTACCGGTGAGTTTCTTTTCTTTGGATGTTGTAAGTGCCGATTCTGGCATTAATCTGAAAATAAGCATTCAAGATTAACATTTAACATAAAGAGATTAATTAGTTGAATGTGCAAAGTATCTCTAATAATGATTAATGACAATTCAGGGTCAGATAATCAGAACTCAACAATTGGTTTAAAAGAGAAAACTAAAATTACTTTTTGTCAAAAAAATTAAAGGTTTTAAAACCATCTTTTTTATTGTTAACAATTACACTACAAAAACATAATAGCTGGACCATCAGCCCTTTAATATAGATGCAATTAATGCAGTTTCTAGTATTTGGAGAATGACAATTTTACCCGAATTGCATCTAACAGTAGAAACAATTTTGGTATAACATACAAGACAAGTTAAAATAGAAGTATAGACCACTTTGGGACAGAGGAAACAATAATCTTGATGGTTATGAACTTACTTGGCTCTTTCAAGTGCCAACTCTGCTTCAAACCTATCTCTCCATGCCAAAAATGTATCAACGGTGACAGGTTCTCCATGTGGCACAATCACCTGAATATAGATTAAGTAAAAAAGAAGCCCACGTGGCAGCAAAAAGGACCCATGTAATTTCGCTAGATATGTACATAGGTCCGTGGACTTTATCTTTGCATCCTTGAAGACCTTAACTTTTTAAATACAGTAAAAAAAGTCCCTAAATTTGATAAAAAGGATTTTTTTTTCTTGTTAATTCATAAAAAGTCTTATTCCAGTCAAAGGTCCAAAGGATCTTTTAGCAAATGTGAATAAACTTTAGTATAATTCATAAAATCTAAAGCCATACTTCATCTTTTTCTGCTACAGCCTCTTCATTGTCATCATCATCAGCATCTTCAGCAAATCTTTCAGAAAGCCAATCCTTAGCTGAGCTAACTAGAGTGTAGATCATAGCCATTCCAAGATTCTCAGATGCCTGCAAATGTCTCACATAGTCAAATGTCTAAATTAGACAAAGCCAACTTTTAAAAATTCAAATATACATAAAAGTATAACAAGTAAAACTTAACGTAAGTATAAGTGTGTAGACATTGTATGCAAAAAGATAAACGATTCTATAACTTAAGAGTCTACAATAGGGGGCATGCATGAGTAGAGTGTAGAATGATGTTTTTTGCACAAAATAGTGAAACTACCAACTTGCTTTTTCAGTTTGGTCTCGTTTTAGTGATCATACTTTCACTTCCTGTTTTGGCCATTTTACTTATTGATTTCATAAAAACTAAGAACTTGTCTAACACTAAAGTATCTGAGTTTTACAACTCCTATATAAACACGTTCAAACACTACATTCTACAGCCAATTTTATTGAAGCAGAATTATTTATATTTCAATAAACGCAAGCAGTGCACGGTTAATTAAAAGCAAATAGATTATAAAATGCCAACAGTCTATTTTACCTCTTGTTCAAGCTTTTCTTTCAATACTTTTAGATCTGAGGTGTGAATTCCTCTTATACTGTAACATAACCACAAAAAAGTCAGCATTGAATAAAATAACCAACTATAAAGTGACAACTCAGCAAGCAAAGTTGCTCAATCATAGTTAGAGGTGGCACATTCGACCTAATTTCTTATGATCGAATGATGTATGCTTGTATTTAATATAACTGTACTTATGAGATGAAAGGAAATGTCTAATTTAGGAATTAGGTGCATGCATCATCATCCTAAATCATTTTATTCGAAAACTTGGATTATCAATGTGATAACATTGTTTTTGTAATCATAATCAATGCACTAATTTATATATAAAAGAATGGACAAAATTTGTCTGCGCGTCAACCCGATACGACCCAGCCCATTCCAACTTGTACTAAACATGAAGCTTTCCAACAAGAGACTGTTTAGACACGTTTCCCGCCCGACCATATTGCCAGCTCTAGTTATAGCATATGTATAGGCAGATAACAACAGATAATAATAAAGATATAGGGGAAAGTTAACGTACAAATTTAATTAACGTGCTAACTGTGAGAATCAAGTAGAATAATTATATATGCAAGTAGAGTAATTATGTAATTACATCATAGAGTAATTATGTAATTACATAATCACTCTACTTGTATATATAATTACTCTACTCGATTCTCACAGTTAGCACGTTTATATGTATTTGATTCAAACCCTAAAGATATAATAAGTCACCTTCTCACATTCAGAAGAGGTACTTCATCTGGATATTTTTCTGTATGAGAGAAAATTAACCCCAGCTGAACTGCAACATAAATTAGCAACAAGCCAACAACCAACATTTATAAGAAACTTAAACATCCACAACCGATATATTTACAATAATATGTGTAATAAAGACCTGGAGTGGTAGAAGATTCATCAGTCTCATCATCCTGCCAAAAACAAAAGTAACATACTTAGTGCTAACGTTGGTCACATATAATCACCGTTACTGTGAGCAACACAATATGGTAAATAATTATCATTTTGAGACAACTGTTTAACTTGCATTGTTAATGTATTTACTGGAACACGACATTCATAGGACTATATCCAAAAATCACTACACAATGCACACAAAATCAAATAAAGTCACATAGTGAATCGAACTCATCTCACAGAAAAATTACATCTTAGATTCAGAAAGTCATACAGACGGTCAACAGTATTTGTTATGCAAAGGTTTACAAGAGTTATGCATATACGCTATCTATTTTGTGTAGATTACATTTCTTCAACTTCATTTCAGGTAACGTGTTCGTTATCTGTTAACTAATGCTACTTATAATGTTCATTGCGTTTCCATCAAGTAGCTTTGTAAAGTAAAAGAGATAATTTTTTTTATTAAAAAAGAAGGAATATAAGTAATCAACAGCATGAAATTGGGTACCTGGGGAGATAAAGTAATTTGAAAACATCGATTTGAAGTGTTCAAACCACTTTCACTGGGGTGAATTTCTGCAAAAACACATAACCAAAACTTGTCAGAAGTTTGACTTGAATAGTTGACCATACTTGCAATATGAGCAAGATGCATATTATTTTTATTATTAACCTTGAAACTCATCCATAAGAATGGCTTCTAAGGCTTCAATTTCCATCTCTTGCTCCTGCAAATGGTCTGCCAGGAACATGTCAGTTACCAGTCATTATCACCAACAATTAACCTCGTCCACCCATGCACAAAAATTAGCTTCACTGGTGCACAATTAAGTGTTGATTATACCTAAACTTACATAAACATGTATGTAAGTTTAACTTAAGATCAGCACGCACGATTAACGAGTCAACGGCAACAAACACTAACATCATGCTTGCTCATTAAGCAATTAATAACACGAATCGGCTACTTATGAAACTGTTTTCTAAAACAAAGAGCCAAAATAACACTCAAAATCATCAAAATAGCATCCTTATCATCTTTTTCGAAGTTATCAAGTACAAAATTAACTTCACTAATGCACAATTAAGTGTTAATTACACCTAATGAATCGATAAGAAAACATGTATAATTTTAACCTAAAATTAGCAGATAAGAAGTCGTAATCATGATAATTGAAACCTAAACATGATCCTGAGATCATTACTAACAACAGTTCATCAAACCTAATGAATCGATACACAAGTCAGTCCCTAAATCAACTCTACTTATCAACATGTTTAGAATAATTGAATTAACGATTCATGAAGTGAATCAATTGATTTATTTACCTGACATCTCTGTAGTTGTACTTTACGCTACAGGATTTGTACTGTGTGTCTTCCGATTCCGACGCGGCCACACTCTCCGTCGTCTACTGCTTGTAAACCTAGAAACTGCGTGTGACGGGGTTTTATTAATGTAGTTACTGTACGCCTCGCCAGGTATAAACTTTATTTACGGGCTTTTACGATTTACGAATTACTACTTATTCCATTCTCGGATTTAAAATACGAGTAAGAGAAATGATAAGAATAGTTACAAAAGATCATATTTGGCTATACAGTTTTTTAGGAATAAAACCCTAATTTTGCTTTCTATTTTTCTTTCTTTTAAAAAAATCTCGAAAATAAAAAAAAATAAAAATTTTCCAAACATATATATAAAAAACTCAATAATGCAGTGTAAGTTAACTAGTAAATGCAATACGACTGTGACATTGACGTTATTCTTTTTTATAATTCATTTTTAGATCGTGTGTAGTGGATATATGTATTTTACTCTTTTAACCCTTTTAGCAACATCTTACCCTCAACTTATACTAGGATGGTAATTAACTAATTATGTGGGGTTGGTCGATAATATCACGCCTAACCTGCCATTTGATACAAGCCAGTTCTGTGCAGTTGTCCCGTTAATAATCCAATCCTATCATATTGCTTAGGCACAAGCCTAAAATCCTCATTTAGGACTTGTAATGTTTCAAGTTTCTTTTCACTATATATACACTTAGATGCTCCTTAGTTGAAAGACACGTCAATATTCAAAGTATACATACAAGGCTTTCTAGCAATCTTTTGTTCTTTTCGTTTGTTCATATTCAGTGTAATATTTTGTGTGTTAGGGTCTACCATAACAGTATTAACTAATTTGGCTTGTGTACCCTGAAAAACAAATAATAATAGGTCTTAAAGACTCGAAATTTGTTTTAAAGGACTCATGTTAAACACAAATCCTCAGTTTCAATCTTTCTATTTTGATATTATTTTTAGTACTTTTTCTTTGTTTGTGTACTGAAATTTTAATAAAAGTGTTATTAATTATTTTATAGACGAATGGTTCCTAAATATATGCATCATTCCGGTTGGTCATAGTTGGAGGCCCTTTTAGTAATTGTAGTTAACTTACGTGTTAGGAACTTAGGAGTCATGTTAGGGAGTTCGAACTTTTAGTTGAACCATTTGTTCTTGAATTGGTTGACTATCGTTGTGGGTGGTACGTGGAACCTGGTTTCTCGAATGGTTTGGGTCTTTCCATAAGAATGGTGTATCCCAAGGTGTAAATATTCGACTCATGTTACTCACCGTCCTGTACATCTCATAGAAAAAAAATAAACACCATCGTAGTTACATATTTAAGCGGTAATTAGATCTAGTATAGCTAGTTAAAACGATACATCCTCATTTATAACTCCACCACATTAAAGGATGAGTATTTCCTATTGTTAAAAATGTCATCGTTTCTCCAAAGCCACAAGCTAATACCAATTAGAACTGGGATTATCAACCAAACACCGACCTGCCACCATATTACTCGTGCATCCATACGTGACACCAAGAGATGGCCCGAAGATTTCTACAAGTAACCACACCCTAAATCTTGAATACAGCACAACACAAAATGATAATGCAGCTTTTGTTGGAATCCTATCTAGCTCCACACGCCAACCGAAATAGTTTACCTTCGATAGGACTGATCAATTGTTCCATGGAAATATTCAACCCGGTTGAATACCGCCTTTACCTTTTTCTATATCCATCCTAACCACTAAAGTATCAAACTCACTACACTCTCCATCCAACACCCACTGCCAAATGTTGTCTACCCTCATCCAAGTCCACTCCATTCAATTTCCATGGTCAAACCCAATACATCTTAGAGCCCATATTTAGAGTTATAGTCCAAGACACGTACTAGATTTCTTATATTTTGCAATTTTAAAAATCAAACCAAACTTGGCGTGTAAATCCAAATTATATCAAGAGAACTCATTGTTCATAAGAGAAAATATCCTTCCAAGGATCAAGAATACCTTTTTCTTACCGGAATCATTTTGATTGTATCACCTTTTCATTTTCACAATGAAAAAATGCCACATTTTCCAAATCATGACGGACGACGGTATTTCTAAACAAATTGTGTGTGGACCGCTAAACTTTCCTAGCTAAGATATTTGTTTTTTTTAATATATAATTATTACAATTAATTCTACTAATATTTTGTTTTTCTTTTATAACTTTTGAAATATAAGGTTTTATAATATTTCGAATAAAAATGTTAAGACGTGCTTATGCCTACGTATTGATATAAATTTTACTTAAAACTGAGACATGTCAATTTTATATCGAAACATTCAGTAAATTAATACCCGGATCGATTTTGAATAAAAGTTATGTCGCCACGTATATAAAACAAGCACGTCTCACCTGTATGTTCGAAATTTTATAAAACTTTATATTTTAAAAGTTATAAACAAAATATAAGTGGGGACAATTTAAAAAGTTTTGTGTAAAAAAAGATTTTTCCTTTAATTCTTGAAAGACGCCTCATTTTAAAATGAGGCCATCCCCACTTTGTGAAACGTTTAACTATGACCTGACTCGAGTTTGAATAAAATTCATGTCGACACGTAGATAAAAATGAGTACGTCTCAACGGTATGTTAGAAATTTTATAAAAACTTTATTTTAAAGTAATAACAAAATATAAGTGGGGATCACAATTTAAAAAGTTTTATCTATAATAAAAACATTTTGAGAATTTTTTCGTTTATCCTTGAAAAACGCCTCATTCCTTGAAAAAGAGGCTAATATTCCTACTTTGGTGGAGCTGTAAAGTGGTTAAAGTATTGCATGAGGTTGGGCTTAATTAGCAAACTTGTATATATTTTCATTCCACCTTTGTTGCTTCCAGTCGCCAGATCAGGTTTCCAAATTATATGATGTTTTCGACTTCATGGTCCGAAGGTATGTTGTTATAAACACGTATTTAAACCCTAATAATATTCCTCATATAATCTTTTTTTGTACTCTTGTATCTTGATTTTGCATCACATTCTATTCAGATGTAGCCCAAGAAGACTCCAGTACTCCCAAAGATGAAGAAAACAATGGTTAGTTTCCACGAATTGATTTTTAATTATATCATATGAAGAAGAAGAAATAATAAATATATAAAGCTTGATTATTTAATTTCCATTGAGGTGTAATTTCATGAAATACTATATATATTCTATGACTTCTTATGTAACTTCATGCTACCTAAACATATATAAACATACACATCAGTATGTATGCATATAACAAAATACGACATCTTGTTAGCGTTAGCCTGCATGCGCGCGTATTGATTGATATACACCAGTAGATTGTACTTAGTAGTGTGTCTATTCCTTTTTTATTTAGCAAGTGCCACCGATGAGGACGAACTGTCAGAAAGGAAAGTCAAAGACGTGAGACAATTAAGGATCAGAATTCTCATCATATCCTTGTCCAAAAATAAAATATTGACAGCTGCTAATTTATGGCTCTTTGACAGCTCAAACCATAATGTTCTTTCCTTTTATTTATCCTTGTGAATTAATATAAATATGGTGTATGTTTTTCCCTGTAAATGTATCAAGCAATACAAACATATTTTTCAATCATCCTCATGTTTTGTACCAATTTCAAGATGGTATCAAAGCAGTGAATCGATTCACAATCTGCTCATCATATACCCTTACCTCATAAAGCCTTTTTACCATGTCTTCCAACAGTGGTCCAACCGTTTCAAACAACAATGATCTCTCACTTCAATTAGCCAACTTTCTCAATGGAATCCAATCCCAAAACCAAATTTCCAAGCACAACCTATCTGATAGTTTGAAGATTAGTCTCAAACTTGATAACCAGAATTATGCACTATGGGCTCGAATGATCCGAGTAGCCATTGGTGGGAAATCAAAAACACTACTTGGCCATTTTTCAGGAAATCCAACACCACCCAAACCGACAGATGACGGGTATGAGCAATGGGAACAAGACGACCTTGTAGTGTTCTCATGGCTTATTCAGAACATTGAACCAGCTATTGCAAGCAATCTGACTGAATTTCCCACGACTAAATCGTTGTGGGACGCTCTCGTTACCACTTACAGCAGTGGTAAAGATAAACTCCAAACATTTGACTTACATGTTAAAGCGAATGGAATTAAACAGAATGGAATTCCACTGGAGGAATTCTGGATTATAATGCAAGGGATATGGGGAGAAATCGATAGAAGAGACCCGAATCCCATGACCTTACCAGCAGATATTACCACCTACAACAAAATTCGAACAGAACAAAAGTTGTTTCAGTCTCTGAATGCAATCGATCGGCAATATGCTACAATAAAAAGGGAAATTCTGAGAATGGATCCTTTACCATCAGCCGAAGAAGCTTATGCCGCCGTTCGGAAGGAAATAGCTCATCAGACAATCCTTGGTGCAAACCCCGAAACTAAATCGGGAGTGGCGGCGGGGTTAGTCGCATCCCGAACCAACGAAGATGAAGCCCTGGGGCTTGTATCCAAGGGTCAAACACGCAGACCAGATCCACCTTCAAAACCCAAACCCAGGACTGACAAATCAAAGCTCAAATGTACCATTGTAGCACACACTAAAGAACAATGCTTCAAGCTTGTCGGGTTCCTGAGTGGTGGAACGATGGTCACAAGAAGGTAAAAACCGTCGGAGAAGAAGGAGGAACGGCGACGGCAGCCGTGGGCAACCCAAAGGTCACCAGCAGCGGCGATGACTCCTTCGGCCATGGCAATCATCAAACCACCAACTATACCGGTGGGTTTGCGGCGGTGGCTTTATCTGATTCGCAAACAGGTGTTCACGTTCAAACAGGTATCATACCCTTATAATTCTAGTTCTTTAGATTTAACCCCCTGTTCTTTAAATAATAATATGACAGGTCCTTATAGTCCTAATAAAACACAAAAAAATATTAGTCCGTTTTTTGAATAAAATAACCAACAAGTTTTTGGCAAAGCCTGTGTTGCACAAACAAGTCAAAAAAATAACAGGTCATGGATATCTGATTGTGGTGCAACCGACACCATGACCTTTGAGAAATCCGATTTTATATCTGTTTCTAAACCAAAACGAACACATCTTCAAACGGCTAATGGGGGAATAGTCAATGTCAATGGGGGAGGGACTATTGAAATTTCGCCCACTCTTAAACTCTCAAATTGTCTCTATGTACCATCATTGTCACATAAATTACTATCTATTAGTCATGTGACTAAAGAGTTGAATTGTGCGGTCCTGATGCATCCCAACTTTTGTATCTTGCAGGATATCAGGACAGGAGTGATTATTGGGCGTGACACTGAGCGTCAAGGGTTATACTATGTGGATGAGGTGGCTCAAGAAGGTACTGTAATGCTGGCTCACGGAACTACAAGCCAAGAAGCTTGGTTATGGCGCAGAAGACTTGGACATCCATCTACTGGTTATTTACACATTCTATTTCCTAAACTTTTTCCTTTAAATAGTAAAATGAATTGCGAGACTTGTATGCTAGCAAAAAGTCATCGCTCAACTTATAAACCAAATAATACAAAAGTTGATGGACCTTTTTCACTGATACATTCGGATGTATGGGGTCCGGCTCCTGTTATTCGGGGACAAAATTTTCGATATTTTTTATTGTTTGTTGATGATTGTACCCGCATGACATGGATTTATTTTTTAAAACATAAATCTGAAGTTTTTGAGAAGTTCACCACGTTTTATGCCATGATAAACACACAATTTCAAAAAAAATATTCGAATATTCTGATCAGATAATGGAAGCGAGTTTGTGAACAATTCTATGAAACAATTTTTTCAAGCAAAGGGAATGATTCATCAAATATCATGCACGCATACTCCTGAACAAAATGGAGCCGTTGAACGGAAAAATCGAATTCTCCTAGAGGTTTCCCGAGCCCTCTTGATTGAATCTCAAGTACCTAATAGTTTCTGGCCCGAAGCTATCGCTACTGCCACGTATCTCATCAATCGTTTACCAACCAATACTCTCAAACTCAAAACTCCACTTCAAGCCCTATCTGATTTCACCAAACTTCCTCCTACCCTTACCCTTGAACCACGGGTCTTTGGTTGTTCTGTCTTTGTCCACATACCCAAAGCAGAACGCACCAAGCTTGACCCATGTGCTGAAAAATATGTATTCGTAGGATACGGAGTTAATCAAAAAGGCTACCGGTGTTACAGTCCAAAAAAACGCCACATGTTCACCACCATGAATTGTGACTTTCTTGAAACCGAGTTTTTCTATAACCAACACAGTGGTCAGGAGGACAGGGAATATGACACACTGAGTTGGCTACAATGGGTACCCTCATCCGAAGAAGTTGATCGCAATACCCCATCAGAGTCACCATAGTCACCATCTCCACAAGCTTCACCCTCAATGACGACGACTAGTATCGCTGCTCAAGATCCTCCTAGCCTAATGACTGAGTTTGAACCTGAACAAGCAACCGAAACAGGTGAACAAATAACAGGTAAAGAAGAACAAGCAACACAAGAAGAAACACCTGAACGATATATGCTACCACCAAGGGCAAATAGAGGAGTTCCCCCAAAGAGATATTCACCAGAAAAGGAAACTCGTAGCTCAAGATATCCTATAGCAAACATAGCCGAAGCAAATCTGACAAAAGAAGCTAAAGCGTTTGATTCCTCACTGTACTTGGAAAAAATTCCAACTAATATGGAGCAAGCTTTAGGATCAGAAATATGGAAGAAGGCAATGGAAACTGAAATGGAGGCCTTGATAAAAATGACACATGGGAAAAATGCAAACTTCCAACTGGAAAGAAACCGGTAGGGTGTCGGTGGGTATTCTCAGTGAAACACAAACCCGACGGCACTATTGAAAGGTATAAAGCCCGCTTGGTCGCTAAGGGGTATACTCAAACATATGGGATCGACTACTCAGAGACTTTCTCCCCAGTTGCAAAAATGAATACAATAAGAGTTCTTTTCTCAATTGCTGCTAACAAGGGATGGCCTCTCCACCAATATGATGTAAAAAATGCTTTCCTGCATGGTGAGCTAAAAGAGGAAGTCTATATGGAAGCTCCACCTGGGTTCAATGCAAACTTCAAAGTAGGAGAGACATATCGTTTAAAAAAATCTCTGTATGGACTCAAACAGTCTCCTCGTGCTTGGTTTGGCAGATTTACTCGTGCCATGCAACAATATGGTTTTAAACAGAGTAACTCAGATCATACTCTGTTCCTGAAACACAGAGGTAATCGTGTGACTTGTCTGATTATTTATGTTGATGATATGATTATTACAGGAGATGATGAAGAAGAAATGATGAATTTAAAAAGGAACTTGTTCACAGAATTCGAAATGAAAGACTTGGGAAGACTTAAATACTTCCTTGGAATAGAGGTTCTCAGGTCTAAGCAAGGCATCTTCATCCACCAGAAAAAATATATTCTCGACCTGTTGGCTGAAACCGGAATGTTGGAATGCAAACCAGCTGATACTCCCATGGTGGTTAACCATGGTCTTCATATGGTGGAAGGTTGAGAACTTGCAGATAAAGAAAGATACCAACGAATGGTAGGGAAACTGATATATTTATCACATACCCGTCCCGACATAGCCTACGCTGTTGGAGTGGTTAGTCAGTTCATGCATCAACCCCAGGTCACTCATATGGACGTCGTTTGAAGAATTATCAGATACCTCAAAAGCTCAGTCGGTCATGTCCTCTTCAGACCAAACGGACACCTCGAGATCCAAGAATATACGGATGCTGACTGGGCAGGAGATAAAGGGGACAGAAGATCCACTGCTGGCTACTTCACAATGGTCGGTGGAAACTTGGTCACTTGGAGGAGCAAAAAGCAAAAGGTAGTGGCTCTTTCTAGTGCAGAAGCGGAATTTCGGGGAATAGCCCAAGGTTTGACAGAAATATTATGGATACGTCAACTTTTGACAGAAATTGGTTTTCCCCCAACTAAAGCTAGCAAAATTATGTGTGATAATAAATCAGCAATCCAAATCTCTGAAAATCCAGTCCAACACGATAGGACGAAGCATGTGGAAGTCAACAGAAACATCATCAAAGAGAAACTAGAGGCAGGTATAATAGAACTTCCATTTGTCCAATCAAAGGACCAACTGGCAGACATACTAACAAAAGCGGTCAATGGAAAAATCCTAAACGACTGCTTAAACAAGTTGAGTTTTGGAAATCTCACTACTCAACTTGAGGGGGAGTGTCAAGACGTGAGACAATTAAGGATCAGAATTCTCATCATATCCTTGTCCAAGAATAAAATATTGACAGCTGCTAATTTATGGCTCTTTGACAGCTCAAACCATAATGTTCTTTCCTTTTATTTATCCTTGTGAATTAATATAAATATGGTGTATGTTTTTCCCTGTAAATGTATCAAGCGATACAAACATATTCTTCAATCATCCTCCTGTTTTGTACCAATTTCAAGACGAACTCAAGGATAGGTACGAAAAATTCCTGGTTGAAATTAACAAATCCTACAGCAACCCTCAAGAGAAGCAGAGGAAAAGAAATTGATGAGAAAGAAGCTGTAAATAATCGTAAGAAAACAACATTAGATGTGGAGGAAGGAAAGGTAATTATTATTATGATATAAAATCTTCAATATATAAGTTTCCTTTTTATTATTATTATGTGATTCATACGCTATTTTTGCAAATCCAGAATGACATGCAAAGCAGATTTCTGCATATGGCTTCTACAGAACAGAAAACAGCTTATGATGATGCCTTAGGACTGAATTATAACTAGGCCTATAAACGCACCTAACGAAGGCGTGTTCGTGTTTGTTCATTTAACCAAACACGAGCATATAATCGAACAATTGTTTTTGTTCATGTTCGTTCGTTTAGAAAATGGGCGTGTTCGTGATCGTTTTTGTTCGTTTTTTTAGAACCTGAATGAACAGCTCGCATGCGTAAACAAACACAAACGAACATAAAATAATTATACATAAAAGAATGATCCTCTTTTATTGAAAATTAAAATGAGCCTAAAGGACATTAGTTAAGGGTGTTCATGAACGTAAATGACAGAACAAAATTTGTGTTCATGTTCGTTCGTTTAATAAATAAACGAACATAAACGGACCTCCTGCCAAACAGTTCGCGAACTGTTCAAGAAGTTTGGTTCGTTTACAAGCCTAATTATAACCCATTTCATGATGAGTGGTCAATTATGATAACTTTTCTTTTTTTTTCTATGATGGATCCAACATGTGAAATGAAAGACATCTTTAAAATGTATGCTTAAATCTTAATGCTCGAAACATCCCAAATTTAGTGGTTTTATCAAATTGTTTGTTAAAAATAATAAGTAAAATTCTTTTTTTCCTGATTTGAGTCATAATGTTTTGCCACTTCTAGTCTTGATACTCTCTTATTTACAGAAACTAAAGATGGAAATGGAGGGGTTAAAAGGAGTTGAAGAGCAGCTAAAAAAGATGTTTGATGAGCTGGAAGCTAAGATGAAGGTATTGCTTTCTAATTTCCAGTTTTTCAAGTTCTGATTTGGGTCAAAACTGGTTCGGTTTTTCAGTTCCGATTTTTCAAGTTTCTCAACAATAAAACCCAAAAACATTTAATTTTAAATTTTGGACACAAGTGTTTTGGGTCGACCTCATCCGTTTCAGTAAGCTGAAATGGTTACACATTTGATGAAAACGTGTTTTTGACCCATCACCCGACCACCTGCCGATTTTCCATCTCTAGTCTCGACACTTTCTTATTGCTACTTATTTTTGACTGGATTATGAATCACAGAGCGAGATGAAGGCAACTTTTAGGAAAGTGAGACAATTACTCACCAAACAGCAGCTGGAGATGAAAACTGAGCAATTAAAAGGTACACAACAGGTGATGACGCATTTGGATGATGAAGATGATACCGAGCAGATTAAAAAGATGAGTGATGAGCCGGAAGCAAGTATGAAATAAACGTGTTCCTGAAATGATTACATATTTCTTTACCTTCTGAACTTGTTTGTGTTTCAAACCGTTGTTGACAGTTAAAGAAAATGGATGACTTCGAAGTTGTTGTAAGGGTGGAAGGGGTATTCTACTCGCCACCGCCGCAAGTAGGTCGAGTAATGTTCTCGGGTAGTAGAAGTGTAGAATGGAGAGTGGGGCGGGAATATTTGACCGTTGTCAATGATCTTGTGACTGTTTTGTTAAAAAAAAAATACACCCTTTATTGCATATGAATTCGCATTTACATTCATACAATTTTTGTAACCTCTCATTTCTTATCTTCTAAAATTCTCTCACAAAATTTTAGTCAAATGGAAGGTGTCAACCCAACCGCTTCCAACCCAACCTATGCAATACTACACCAACCTCAATCTATGCAAAATATGCCAATCCAAATCACAACGGGTCATTTTCGCTTTTGATTCTTGTGGGTATCGTGAACCTAACCAACATTGTGAAAACCGACAATACACGCAGCCAAGAAATGCCTCAATTCAACATGAACATGCGAATGACTTCACACGCGAATGACTTGATCTAGTTTTATGCATTGATCATTCACTAGTAGCTTTATTAGTCAACAACTTGTATACCCATTACCCAATATCAGGTCCTAGAACCAGTAACATTGCCACTGGAATTAACTGATTTTGAACTGTTGGTTTAGTTAATGATGAAACACATGGCGCAGAGGAAAAAGTTGAATATGCGGATCAATAGCAATCCTAGCATAGAATGCAATGTAGTTCGTAACATTGCTCTAAAATCAGCACCATCATTACACATGTTATCCTAGTAGCAAAAATTAACACAAAACAACAATTGCTTGATGATAGTCTCTTTCAATAGTCAATTACTTGTTCATCCAAAAGCAGCCCTAATTAACAATAGTAACATTGCCATTGGGATTCACTAATTTTGAAATAATAAGAGTACTGATTTCATAAGATAGTTATTGCACTAATTTTGACAATATTAGACTAATCTCGTGAAAATAACGTTAAAAGTGGCGGGAGGTTAATCAGGAATCATGTGGTGGCGTTGATAGCCGAAAGACAAGGGTACATGCACCAATCGGCGGTGTCTCGATGGTTGAGTGTTATGTGTCTTATGTCCAAGGCTTGATGCAAAAACACTATCGAGTCGGGGCTCTCACCGGAAGCAACATCTCTATTCCTAAAGGACAGAGGTAAGACTGTCTATATCTTACTCTCTTCAGACCCTACCATAACTTTGCTATTGGTGGGATACTGAGTGCGATGATGATGATGATTTCATAAGATAGTTAAGCGAGTCTTCGAGACACGTACACTCGGTGAACCATTGTTACGCGATTCATTAAAATGTTTAAAGAATTTAAACAACCACCATAGTACCATACCCAATAGAATTTCACCCATACAAAGGCATTGGTAAGGTCTAGAAAGGATGTGATGCAAACAAATCATACACAATGGTTTCTCAAAAATATAAAAAACCGACTTCCAGTTATTGATTAAATTCATATTTTTCCTCTCCTGAAGTCCAGGATACGACTATACGAGCATGGAAAATTACCGATTTTACAATGTAAGCAAGCAGCCATTGGCGAAGGTTCATTGAGGCCCGGGGTGGCCCCGGCCCCTGTTTTTGTGCGTAGTAGTGTAAATTTACCCGTTTTTGGCCGAAAATTTTTATACGTAGTGTAAGTTTAGCCTTTTTCGGCCGAAAATTTGAGCCCGGCCACCTCGATCATTTGTGAAATTTTGTATACATTTTGAGCTCGCCCCCCGGTGTCTCAGTCCAAGCTTCGCCACTGCAAGCAGTCACATTCTACCTCACCAATTGGAAAAATAAAAACAAAAAAAAAATAAAAAAGATTGCACCAGTTAAGATTAATACACAGCCCCAAGAGTAAGTAAAAGCAACAAAGTAAATGTTCAAGATAGATAACCGCAACAGAAAATGAGATAAATTTGGCCCCCCATTAGGAACAACCAGTGAAGGAGTTCATTCGAAACAACCCGACGGTTAAATATGTAAGACAAATATATATTCCATTGTTGGGCTTAGCAAATTAACACGCGTGGTGGTATATATATATATATATCTTCCATTTCCAAATCGCTAACACTGTATTCCAGAGTTGCAGTTTAGGAGATAAGAGAGATGATTTGGAGTGAAAAGAAAAAAATTGGTCTTCCAGAGATTATTTTTAGGAGAGAAAGGAAGAGAGGAGAAGAGAAACACATGGGGTTTTAGTCTTTATATGTTTCTTCCCAATTTGGAGTGATTTGAAGAGAAAGAAAGACATAAAATCACGTTAAAATTTCAATTCCATGTTTGCCCTTGTCAACATCATGGCGGGAATATCTCCCACTACCCGCCATGTCTTCAACAACTACCTTCATCATCTCTCCCAACTTGATTTCACCATTCTTCTGGTTTCTGCAATTCTGCTTAGGAGAAGACAATCACAGGTAACTCATATTCAAACAATTGCTACATGTTTGCCCATATACTGTAATCCTTTAATCAGCATATACAATTTTGCTATTAATTCTGCACCATCTATGATTATATCCATCAGTAACATGCTGTAATTTGACCTAATTGGCCTCAATTAGAACCCTAAATGAAGAAACATGGAATGGATTCGGGTCGGATCCATGTCCAAGTTCCTCGGTCTTCAAGATGAACGAACCACCGCCTTGATCTTCTTCTCCGGTTGCTCAGATCTGTCATAGAAAAGTGGGGGTGTGGAGATGACTGCTAAGAGAATGAACTCTTGTTTACAGACACAAAAATATGTGGGAGCCAAGGGTCCAAGAGAAGGTCCTTTCAATTAATGATAAAGGCTCCTTATATAGGGACTCCATGGCTACCATCATGAACCCTAACCTTTATTGGGCCAAGCCCGGTTAGGGGTTACCTCCACAAACCCCAGCCCAATAGGCCTAATTAGTAGACAATAACAATAATGTAATAAACATAATACATAATGTAATAAATAAAAGGTCGTACCGGGTTTGACGTACACCCTACACCTACACTAAATAAGCAAAATTGTCACCAACAAAAAACAAATCTGGTTACTATTTTATTATTACAAAAACATGATTTGATTCAATAATTAATTTGATTATTATAACTTCAAACAGCAAATACATAATCAAACAGTAGTAGGCACCACGTGTGAAGAGTCTAGTCGAGCACGGATTTTTAATTGATTTTTCAATCTCGAGTTCAGCTCGTTTATCATTCATTAATTAATTCATATACGGTTTTAATTGTTTTTATATATTTTGAGCAAAATTTTAAACAAGCCTAACATATTTTCGAGCTTGTGTAGTACCTTAAACGAGCCAAACTCGCTTGGGTTCAACTGTTTGTAAAACTAGTTTGTTAATGTTTTGATTTTTGATATCCATTGTTATAATCGAATATGGATTTAAATATCTAGATCATTAGTGAACATAAAGTCTCTACATGATAATATTTGAGTTTCTGTTATTTAATTCCAATAGGGATAAAATTGTGCAATTTTGAAGCTTTTTTTTTTATGTGTAGAGATATGGCAGAACATGTTTATGTGTGGAGTTTAAACTTCTTGAATTTCATATGCTAGTAATAACATTGTTGAGAAATAAGAAAAATGTTCGTTAAAGGTATTAATTGTTCTCACCTTGTGCTCAACTGTTATAGTGATGTGTTAGAAAATCTTGTAATTTAACAAATTTGACTCTTAGGCAATGTCTATGTTGATTCATATATAGGCAGTTTGATGGATAATCAGAAACGCAAAGTAGTTGAATTTGTTCGAGCCAGACAAATGCAAGCAGCTCACTTGATTTTCTTATTGATGGCTTTCGTTGCACTACTTAGACTACCAGCCAGAAAGCGTGCTAGTTTACCTACTAGAGATGAAATTTTACAACGGCGAGGTGTACGAGAAGAGATGTTACATAACCTTTTAAATGGCGGTAAATGTCGTGACCTTATCCGCATGAGTGAAAAAGCTTTTATGACATTGTGTGGTATCCTAAAGCGTGATGGTGGACTTCAACCTACTCAACGCATGTCTGTTGAAGAGCAAGTTGCAAGTTTTTTACATATTGTAGGTAACGATTTGAGAAACCGGTTTACCTCTTGGTTATACCGTCGTTCTACATCAACAACTAGTCGGTGACTCCATAGAGTTTTGCAAGCTATTATATCATTAGAAGGTCGTTACATCCAACCACCTAAAGGTGATATTGTGCTTAAGGAAATACAAGAAAAAAAGAGATTTTATCCTTTTTTAAGGATTGTATCGGTGCAATTGACGGAACACATGTACGTGTCAAAGTACCTAATAAGGATGCCCCTAGATATCGTGGACGTAAAGGATACCCGACAATAAATGTACTGGCTGCTTGTACATTTGATTTAAGGTTTACGTATGTGCTAACTGGATGGGAGGGTACAGCATCCGACTCTAGAATTATAAAGAATGCATTTAGTAGAGATGATAAGTTAGTTATTCCTACGGGTAATTTAAGAGCTTGAAACCAGCTGAGGTCGATCTCGAGCCCTCGTAAGGCAAAACGTTCTCAACTCATTATCTCACTTATTTTTTGTTTTAGTTTTACTTAAATGATATAATAGTAAAATTGTTAATTGTTACGGATGGAATGACTTTTGTTGGGACGTATAAACAATAATTGAATTAAAAAAAAGAATTTAAGATATAAGTTAGAATAGAAGACTCTCTTCATATCGAGCTTGAGTAAAACAAGAGCAAGTAGAATAATTAAAAGATAAGGAGAGTTTAGTTGTTAACACTCTCAAATACAACCAGTTGGAATGCATAAATTGGTATTTAAGTTGACTTTCTTACTCCAATTTTGTTACAAGTGAAATTGGTTGACTTTCTTAGCCAGTTATGTTATTATTGAAAACGATACGGTGTCGGTTGATATTATAATGTTAAAAATCTTGATAAGGATTACATTATATATCCGTGAAATGCTTTTGAAATGTTATCACATATAAATTTTATTTTATTTCTAACAAGAGTATATTAGTAAAATCATAACTTTCTTTTCTTTTTCTTCTGACTTGGGAACATGTAAAATATTAAATTTTCTTTCTTTTCATTTCTTTTTCATTTAACTCTGGAACACCAAATAGAATCACCTATTTTCCTTTCGTTTCGTTTCTTTTCTCTCCAAATTCCATTTCTTTTATTTTCTCTTCTTAATTAAATAAAACTCAGGAAATTTCAAAATTTGATTGATGACTTCTAAGAAAGAAGAGTGCATGATCTCGCGAATTACTTCTGAATCAATTCAGAAATCATATGTAAGAACTATAGCATTTCGTAATTTATTGGAAAATCCACTTTGATTCTCTATCAACCAATAATGTGGGACCATTAACATGGTTAAAGCTAAACTGTTTGAAGTCCAGACGCAGCATGGTATTCTTTCTACCACTATGTTAAGATAGAGATGGTTTCAAAATAAATATTTTATCAATATAAAACACTCATATCGATAAAATGATTTGAACTACTTATTGGGGTTTTTTAGCCAATGCTGAATCGATGACCTATTTATTGTGTATAAAGTAAGAAAAACTTCTTGGATTAAAAAAAGTAAACAACTTTGCTGACAATTACATATTTTTTGTTTGGTCAGAAGAGTCATCCGAATATTTTGATCTTGGATTAGTGATTCCTTTTGATTTTGATATTTTGGGGTATTATGTTATAAGTATTAAACATGCAACCGTAGGTCATGTTGAAACCCTAATTATAATATTAATCTTTAGATTTATAATATCAACGTTCTGTTAGCATTAGCCTGCATGCGTATTAATTCATTGATATAAACCTAAACCAGTAGATTGTAATACAAACCTTAATAATATAATATTCTTCACATAATCTTTTCTTTTCTTTATTGTGGATTTTGTTTGTAGTCTTAGATATTCTTGATTCTACTAAGTAAGTGTGTTTATTCTTTGTTTGTTTTATATAGCAGTTAGTGCCGGCGCCGAGGAGGAGGATGAACTCAAGGATAGGTTCGAGAAATTCCTCGTTGATTTTAACAAATCCTATAGCAACCCTCAAGAGAAGCAGAAGAGGTTTGAGATTTTTAAAAAAGCTGTGAGGGACATGGAGCGCCACAACCTCACTTGTCAGCCATGGAACAAGCACGGAATCAACTACAACACAGATAGGGAATTGTCCGTGTACGCGCTCCACCTGTCGCTTCGTCTGTAATGCAGACTCAGCCCAACTATAATCTTTCACCTGCTAATTGGAAGCCGGTTTTCAAACATACTCAACTTAGGAAGGAGGTACTTGACCTATTTGATGCTTCGGGTAAGTTCCAAAAAGACTCTGTCCCCAAAGATGAACACAACCAAGGTTAGTAATTTTCTTTAGTTGCTTTTCATAATTGGATCTTGATATAGATGTGTGACCGCATTCTACTAAGCGTACTGTAATCACATTCTATTCAGTTGTAACCCAACAAGACTCCGCTCCCAAAGATGCAGGTTAGTTTCCATCAATTGATTTATTTATTTATATGAAAAAGAAAGATATAAATTTGTATGTTTATGTGTGAAGTCTTGTGTAGGTTATACTACCTACATATGTGTAGGTAAAATAACAAAAACATAATTACATCTGAAAAATCACTGTGATGGTTTCTTATGTACATGCTACATAAGCATACACATCAGTATATAAAAAATACAACATAAAAAATGAACTACTGATAGGTGTGCTTGCAGTTTTGAAGATATTTATGAGTTCTCAAATCATCTTAAACCTACACGGACACACGAACACTTCCCTTGATATAAACACGTAACTGTATGTGGTTCTTGATATAAACTAATCAGGTGTGTTGATATAAACCAGTTGATTGTAACTGAAACTGTAACAGTATAATACCTCATATAATTGATTTTTGATATGAACGTTTTGTAAGCGTTATCCTGCTGGCGTATTGATATTTGATATAAATCAGTAGATTGTAATTGAAACCCTATACTTGATATAATTTTTCTTATTGATATTTGAGTCTAGTAAGCGTGTCTATTCTTTTGTATATAGAAAGTGCCATCGAGGATGGACTCAAGGATAGGTATGAGAAATTTCTGGTTGATTTTAAGAAATCCTACAGCAACCCTCAAGAGAAGCAGAAGAGGTTTCAGATTTTTAGATCATGAATTTACGCTACCGGCCTTTTATGTAATAGTCTTCTTATTAATCGAATACATATTTTGTGTGGAAATCCTTTTTATAAATTTTTAATTTTTGCTAACACGGAAAATGCTAATTTGAAGAAGTATTAGATGAGCAAGTAAGGGCGAATGCTGATATGAAGAAAGAAGCCTTAGTCGAACGTAAGAAACAAAAATTAGATGTGGAGGAAGGAAAGGTGATTATTATTATTATTATTATTATTATTATTATTATTATTATTATTATTATTATTATTATTATTATTATTATTATTATTATTATTATTATATGCAATCTTCACTTTATAAGTTTCTTTTTTGTTATTATGTGATTCATATGTTTTTTTTGCAAATCCAGAATGACATGCAAAGCAGATTTCTGCATATGGATTCTACAGAGCAGAAAACAGCTTATGATGAGGCCTTAAGACCGGTGGAAGAGCCAAATGTAAACCAAATGTAAGTCTGTTGAACCCCAGTTTTGGCAATATTGATACTTATCGGTCTTCATTATAAATTGTAGTTATAATTAGGCATGTAAGCCAACCAAATGAAGACGTGTTCGTTCATTTATTCTTAACCAAACACAAACACAAAACAAACATTAACATATAATTGAACAAAATTTTGTGTTTATGTTTCTTCATTAAGAAAAGGGGCATGTTCGTGATTGTTTGTTTAAAACCTAAATGAATAGTTCATGAGCGTAAACGAACATAACCAAACAAACTAAAATCAACTTAAACGAATACAAACTAACATAATTGACCAAACATAAACGAACACGATAAATATATATTATTCTGTATGATCCTTTTGATGCTTATATAAATATAACTAATGTATTTATTGAAATTAAAATGAACCTACAGGAACATAAGTAAACAAACACACACAGACGTTCCCGAACATAAATGAACGAATACATTGTGTTCGAATTCGTTCGTTTAATTAAATGAACGAATTTTCTGTCGAACAGTCTGTGAACTGTTCATAAACGTTTGGTTCGTTTACAAGGTTAATTATAACTCATTTCCCGATTGGGTGGTCATTTATGATCACTTTCTTTTTTATCTATGATGTATCAAACATGTGAAATAAAAGATATCTTTATTATGTATGCTTAATGCATGAAACATCCTAAATTCAGTGTCGGATCAACAAACTATAACTGCTGGTGGCACAAAGTAGTAACCAAAATATCAAATAAGTAAACCTCACTATTGGCGGGTTAGATACCAGGTGAAATGGACAATTGGTTTTTATCAAATTGTGTGTTAAATCAAATAAATTTCATTTTGTTCCTTTTGATTTACAGAAACTAGAGATGGAAATTGAGGGGTCGAAAGGGAAAATGGTCAACTCCACACTTGAAGAGCAGATAGAAAATATATTTGATGAGCTGGAAGCTAAGATAAAGGTATTATTATATATATTAAATTTCAACTTACTTTACAAAAACTCATGCTTTATTGTTATACTTCTAGCTAAAAGAGTTGTACAAATTGCTTTGTCTATAATATTCATCTTTCCATCTTCCACGTTTAGAAAATGGGCGTGTTCGTGATCGTTTTTGTTCGTTTGTTTAGAACCTGAATGAACAGCTCGCATGCGTAAACAAACACAAACGAACATAAAATAATTATACATAAAAGAATGATCCTCTTTTATTGAAAATTAAAATGAGCCTAAAGGACATTAGTTAAGGGTGTTCATGAACGTAAATGAAAGAACAAAATTTGTGTTCATGTTCGTTCGTTTAATAAATAAACGAACATAAACGGACCTCCTGCCAAACAGTTCGCGAACTGTTCAAGAAGTTTGGTTCGTTTACAAGCCTAATTATAACCCATTTCATGATGAGTGGTCAATTATGATAACTTTTCTTTTTTATCTATGATGGATCCAACATGTGAAATGAAAGACATCTTTAAAATGTATGCTTAAATCTTAATGCTCGAAACATCCCAAATTTAGTGGTTTTATCAAATTGTTTGTTAAAAATAATAAGTAAAATTCTTTTTTTCCTGATTTGAGTCATAATGTTTTGCCACTTCTAGTCTTGATACTCTCTTATTTACAGAAACTAAAGATGGAAATGGAGGGGTTAAAAGGAGTTGAAGAGCAGATGAAAAAGATGTTTGATGAGCTGGAAGCTAAGATGAAGGTATTGCTTTCTAATTTCCAGTTTTTCAAGTTCTGATTTGGGTCAAAACTGGTTCGGTTTTTCAGTTCCGATTTTTCAAGTTTCTCAACAATAAAACCCAAAAACATTTAATTTTAAAATTTTGGACACAAGTGTTTTGGGTCGACCTCATCCGTTTCAGTAAGCTGAAATGGTTACACATTTGATGAAAACGTGTTTTTGACCCATCACCCGACCACCTGCCGATTTTCCATCTCTAGTCTCGACACTTTCTTATTGCTACTTATTTTTGACTGGATTATGAATCACAGAGCGAGATGGAGGCAACTTTTAGGAAAGTGAGACAATTACTCACCAAACAGCAGCTGGAGATGAAAACTGAGCAATTAAAAGGTACACAACAGGTGATGACGCATTTGGATGATGAAGATGATACCGAGCAGATTAAAAAGATGAGTGATGAGCCGGAAGCAAGTATGAAATAAACGTGTTCCTGAAATGATTACATATTTCTTTACCTTCTGAACTTGTTTGTGTTTCAAACCGTTGTTGACAGTTAAAGAAAATGGATGACTTCGAAGTTGTTGTAAGGGTGGAAGGGGTATTCTACTCGCCACCACCGCAAGTAGGTCGAGTAATGTTCTCGGGTAGTAGAAGTGTAGAATGGAGTGGGGCGGGAATATTTGACCGTTGTCAATGATCTTGTGACTGTTTTGTTAAAAAAAAAAATACACCCTTTATTGCATATGAATTCGCATTTACATTCATACAATTTTTGTAACCTCTCATTTCTTATCTTCTAAAATTCTCTCACAAAATTTTAGTCAAATGGAAGGTGTCAACCCAACCGCTTCCAACCCAACCTATGCAATACTACACCAACCTCAATCTATGCAAAATATGCCAATCCAAATCACAACGGGTCATTTTCGCTTTTGATTCTTGTGGGTATCGTGAACCTAACCAACATTGTGAAAACCGACAATACACGCAGCCAAGAAATGCCTCAATTCAACATGAACATGCGAATGACTTCACACGCGAATGACTTGATCTAGTTTTATGCATTGATCATTCACTAGTAGCTTTATTAGTCAACAACTTGTATACCCATTACCCAATATCAGGTCCTAGAACCAGTAACATTGCCACTGGAATTAACTGATTTTGAACTGTTGGTTTAGTTAATGATGAAACACATGGCGCAGAGGAAAAAGTTGAATATGCGGATCAATAGCAATCCTAGCATAGAATGCAATGTAGTTCGTAACATTGCTCTAAAATCAGCACCATCATTACACATGTTATCCTAGTAGCAAAAATTAACACAAAACAACAATTGCTTGATGATAGTCTCTTTCAATAGTCAATTACTTGTTCATCCAAAAGCAGCCCTAATTAACAATAGTAACATTGCCATTGGGATTCACTAATTTTGAAATAATAAGAGTACTGATTTCATAAGATAGTTATTGCACTAATTTTGACAATATTAGACTAATCTCGTGAAAATAAGCGGGAGGTTAATCAGGAATCATGTGGTGGCGTTGATAGCCGAAAGACAAGGGTACATGCACCAATCGGCGGTGTCTCGATGGTTGAGTGTTATGTGTCTTATGTCCAAGGCTTGATGCAAAAATACTATCGAGTCGGGGCTCTCACCGGAAGCAACATCTCTATTCCTAAAGGACAGAGGTAAGACTGTCTATATCTTACTCTCTTCAGACCCTACCATAACTTTGCTATTGGTGGGATACTGAGTGCGATGATGATGATGATTTCATAAGATAGTTAAGCGAGTCTTCGAGACACGTACACTCGGTGAACCATTGTTACGCGATTCATTAAAATGTTTAAAGAATTTAAACAACCACCATAGTACCATACCCAATAGAATTTCACCCATACAAAGGCATTGGTAAGGTCTAGAAAGGATGTGATGCAAACAAATCATACACAATGGTTTCTCAAAAATATAAAAAACCGACTTCCAGTTATTGATTAAATTCATATTTTTCCTCTCCTGAAGTCCAGGATACGACTATACGAGCATGGAAAATTACCGATTTTACAATGTAAGCAAGCAGCCATTGGCGAAGGTTCATTGAGGCCCGGGGTGGCCCCGGCCCCTGTTTTTGTGCGTAGTAGTGTAAATTTACCCGTTTTTGGCCGAAAATTTTTATACGTAGTGTAAGTTTAGCCTTTTTCGGCCGAAAATTTGAGCCCGGCCACCTCGATCATTTGTGAAATTTTGTATACATTTTGAGCTCGCCCCCCGGTGTCTCAGTCCAAGCTTCGCCACTGCAAGCAGTCACATTCTACCTCACCAATTGGAAAAATAAAAACAAAAAAAAATAAAAAAGATTGCACCAGTTAAGATTAATACACAGCCCCAAGAGTAAGTAAAAGCAACAAAGTAAATGTTCAAGATAGATAACCGCAACAGAAAATGAGATAAATTTGGCCCCCCATTAGGAACAACCAGTGAAGGAGTTCATTCGAAACAACCCGACGGTTAAATATGTAAGACAAATATATATTCCATTGTTGGGCTTAGCAAATTAACACGCGTGGTGGTATATATATATATATATCTTCCATTTCCAAATCGCTAACACTGTATTCCAGAGTTGCAGTTTAGGAGATAAGAGAGATGATTTGGAGTGAAAAGAAAAAAATTGGTCTTCCAGAGATTATTTTTAGGAGAGAAAGGAAGAGAGGAGAAGAGAAACACATGGGGTTTTAGTCTTTATATGTTTCTTCCCAATTTGGAGTGATTTGAAGAGAAAGAAAGACATAAAATCACGTTAAAATTTCAATTCCATGTTTGCCCTTGTCAACATCATGGCGGGAATATCTCCCACTACCCGCCATGTCTTCAACAACTACCTTCATCATCTCTCCCAACTTGATTTCACCATTCTTCTGGTTTCTGCAATTCTGCTTAGGAGAAGACAATCACAGGTAACTCATATTCAAACAATTGCTACATGTTTGCCCATATACTGTAATCCTTTAATCAGCATATACAATTTTGCTATTAATTCTGCACCATCTATGATTATATCCATCAGTAACATGCTGTAATTTGACCTAATTGGCCTCAATTAGAACCCTAAATGAAGAAACATGGAATGGATTCGGGTCGGATCCATGTCCAAGTTCCTCGGTCTTCAAGATGAACGAACCACCGCCTTGATCTTCTTCTCCGGTTGCTCAGATCTGTCATAGAAAAGTGGGGGTGTGGAGATGACTGCTAAGAGAATGAACTCTTGTTTACAGACACAAAAATATGTGGGAGCCAAGGGTCCAAGAGAAGGTCCTTTCAATTAATGATAAAGGCTCCTTATATAGGGACTCCATGGCTACCATCATGAACCCTAACCTTTATTGGGCCAAGCCCGGTTAGGGGTTACCTCCACAAACCCCAGCCCAATAGGCCTAATTAGTAGACAATAACAATAATGTAATAAACATAATACATAATGTAATAAATAAAAGGTCGTACCGGGTTTGACGTACACCCTACACCTACACTAAATAAGCAAAATTGTCACCAACAAAAAACAAATCTGGTTACTATTTTATTATTACAAAAACATGATTTGATTCAATAATTAATTTGATTATTATAACTTCAAACAGCAAATACATAATCAAACAGTAGTAGGCACCACGTGTGAAGAGTCTAGTCGAGCACGGATTTTTAATTGATTTTTCAATCTCGAGTTCAGCTCGTTTGTCATTCATTAATTAATTCATATACGGTTTTAATTGTTTTTATATATTTTGAGCAAAATTTTAAACAAGCCTAACATATTTTCGAGCTTGTGTAGTACCTTAAACGAGCCAAACTCGCTTGGGTTCAACTGTTTGTAAAACTAGTTTGTTAATGTTTTGATTTTTGATATCCATTGTTATAATCGAATATGGATTTAAATATCTAGATCATTAGTGAACATAAAGTCTCTACATGATAATATTTGAGTTTCTGTTATTTAATTCCAATAGGGATAAAATTGTGCAATTTTGAAGCTTTTTTTTTTTATGTGTAGAGATATGGCAGAACATGTTTATGTGTGGAGTTTAAACTTCTTGAATTTCATATGCTAGTAATAACATTGTTGAGAAATAAGAAAAATGTTCGTTAAAGGTATTAATTGTTCTCACCTTGTGCTCAACTGTTATAGTGATGTGTTAGAAAATCTTGTAATTTAACAAATTTGACTCTTAGGCAATGTCTATGTTGATTCATATATAGGCAGTTTGATGGATAATCAGAAACGCAAAGTAGTTGAATTTGTTCGAGCCAGACAAATGCAAGCAGCTCACTTGATTTTCTTATTGATGGCTTTCGTTGCACTACTTAGACTACCAGCCAGAAAGCGTGCTAGTTTACCTACTAGAGATGAAATTTTACAACGGCGAGGTGTACGAGAAGAGATGTTACATAACCTTTTAAATGGCGGTAAATGTCGTGACCTTATCCGCATGAGTGAAAAAGCTTTTATGACATTGTGTGGTATCCTAAAGCGTGATGGTGGACTTCAACCTACTCAACGCATGTCTGTTGAAGAGCAAGTTGCAAGTTTTTTACATATTGTAGGTAACGATTTGAGAAACCGGTTTACCTCTTGGTTATACCGTCGTTCTACATCAACAACTAGTCGGTGACTCCATAGAGTTTTGCAAGCTATTATATCATTAGAAGGTCGTTACATCCAACCACCTAAAGGTGATATTGTGCTTAAGGAAATACAAGAAAAAAAGAGATTTTATCCTTTTTTAAGGATTGTATCGGTGCAATTGACGGAACACATGTACGTGTCAAAGTACCTAATAAGGATGCCCCTAGATATCGTGGACGTAAAGGATACCCGACAATAAATGTACTGGCTGCTTGTACATTTGATTTAAGGTTTACGTATGTGCTAACTGGATGGGAGGGTACAACATCCGACTCTAGAATTATAAAGAATGCATTTAGTAGAGATGATAAGTTAGTTATTCCTACGGGTAATTTAAGAGCTTGAAACCAGCTGAGGTCGATCTCGAGCCCTCGTAAGGCAAAACGTTCTCAGCTCATTATCTCACTTATTTTTTGTTTTAGTTTTACTTAAATGATATAATAGTAAAATTGTTAATTGTTACGGATGGAATGACTTTTGTTGGGACGTATAAACAATAATTGAATTAAAAAAAAGAATTTAAGATATAAGTTAGAATAGAAGACTCTCTTCATATCGAGCTTGAGTAAAACAAGAGCAAGTAGAATAATTAAAAGATAAGGAGAGTTTAGTTGTTAACACTCTCAAATACAACCAGTTGGAATGCATAAATTGGTATTTAAGTTGACTTTCTTACTCCAATTTTGTTACAAGTGAAATTGGTTGACTTTCTTAGCCAGTTATGTTATTATTGAAAACGATACGGTGTCGGTTGATATTATAATGTTAAAAATCTTGATAAGGATTACATTATATATCCGTGAAATGCTTTTGGAATGTTATCACATATAAATTTTATTTTATTTCTAACAAGAGTATATTAGTAAAATCATAACTTTCTTTTCTTTTTCTTCTGACTTGGGAACATGTAAAATATTAAATTTTCTTTCCTTTCATTTCTTTTTCATTTAACTCTGGAACACCAAATAGAATCACCTATTTTCCTTTCGTTTCGTTTCTTTTCTCTCCAAATTCCATTTCTTTTATTTTCTCTTCTTAATTAAATAAAACTCAGGAAATTTCAAAATTTGATTGATGACTTCTAAGAAAGAAGAGTGCATGATCTCGCGAATTACTTCTGAATCAATTCAGAAATCATATGTAAGAACTATAGCATTTCGTAATTTATTGGAAAATCCACTTTGATTCTCTATCAACCAATAATGTGGGACCATTAACATGGTTAAAGCTAAACTGTTTGAAGTCCAGACGCAGCATGGTATTCTTTCTACCACTATGTTAAGATAGAGATGGTTTCAAAATAAATATTTTATCAATATAAAACACTCATATCGATAAAATGATTTGAACTACTTATTGGGGTTTTTTAGCCAATGCTGAATCGATGACCTATTTATTGTGTATAAAGTAAGAAAAACTTCTTGGATTAAAAAAAGTAAACAACTTTGCTGACAATTACATATTTTTTGTTTGGTCAGAAGAGTCATCCGAATATTTTGATCTTGGATTAGTGATTCCTTTTGATTTTGATATTTTGGGGTATTATGTTATAAGTATTAAACATGCAACCGTAGGTCATGTTGAAACCCTAATTATAATATTAATCTTTAGATTTATAATATCAACGTTCTGTTAGCATTAGCCTGCATGCGTATTAATTCATTGATATAAACCTAAACCAGTAGATTGTAATACAAACCTTAATAATATAATATTCTTCACATAATCTTTTCTTTTCTTTATTGTGGATTTTGTTTGTAGTCTTAGATATTCTTGATTCTACTAAGTAAGTGTGTTTATTCTTTGTTTGTTTTATATAGCAGTTAGTGCCGGCGCCGAGGAGGAGGATGAACTCAAGGATAGGTTCGAGAAATTCCTCGTTGATTTTAACAAATCCTATAGCAACCCTCAAGAGAAGCAGAAGAGGTTTGAGATTTTTAAAAAAGCTGTGAGGGACATGGAGCGCCACAACCTCACTTGTCAGCCATGGAACAAGCACGGAATCAACTACAACACAGATAGGGAGTTTGAAGAGGTTGTCCGTGTACGCGCTCCACCTGTCGCTTCGTCTGTAACGCAGACTCAGCCCAACTATAATCTTTCACCTGCTAATTGGAAGCCGGTTTTCAAACATACTCAACTTAGGAAGGAGGTACTTGACCTATTTGATGCTTCGGGTAAGTTCCAAAAAGACTCTGTCCCCAAAGATGAACACAACCAAGGTTAGTAATTTTCTTTAGTTGCTTTTCATAATTGGATCTTGATATAGATGTGTGACCGCATTCTACTAAGCGTACTGTAATCACATTCTATTCAGTTGTAACCCAACAAGACTCCGCTCCCAAAGATGCAGGTTAGTTTCCATCAATTGATTTTTTATTTATATGAAAAAGAAAGATATAAATTTGTATGTTTATGTATATAAGCTATACATGTGTGAAGTCTTGTGTAGGTTATACTACCTACATATGTGTAGGTAAAATAACAAAAACATAATTACATCTGAAAAATCACTGTGATGGTTTCTTATGTACATGCTACATAAGCATACACATCAGTATATAAAAAATACAACATAAAAAATGAACTACTGATAGGTGTGCTTGCAGTTTTGAAGATATTTATGAGTTCTCAAATCATCTTAAACCTACACGGACACACGAACACTTCCCTTGATATAAACACGTAACTGTATGTGGTTCTTGATATAAACTAATCAGGTGTGTTGATATAAACCAGTTGATTGTAACTGAAACTGTAACAGTATAATACCTCATATAATTGATTTTTGATATGAACGTTTTGTAAGCGTTATCCTGCTGGCGTATTGATATTTGATATAAATCAGTAGATTGTAATTGAAACCCTATACTTGATATAATTTTTCTTATTGATATTTGAGTCTAGTAAGCGTGTCTATTCTTTTGTATATAGAAAGTGCCATCGAGGATGGACTCAAGGATAGGTACGAGAAATTTCTGGTTGATTTTAAGAAATCCTACAGCAACCCTCAAGAGAAGCAGAAGAGGTTTCAGATTTTTAGATCATGAATTTACGCTACCGGCCTTTTATGTAATAGTCTTCTTATTAATCGAATACATATTTTGTGTGGAAATCCTTTTTATAAATTTTTAATTTTTGCTAACACGGAAAATGCTAATTTGAAGAAGTATTAGATGAGCAAGTAAGGGCGAATGCTGATATGAAGAAAGAAGCCTTAGTCGAACGTAAGAAACAAAAATTAGATGTGGAGGAAGGAAAGGTGATTATTATTATTATTATTATTATTATTATTATTATTATTATATGCAATCTTCACTTTATAAGTTTCTTTTTTGTTATTATGTGATTCATATGTTTTTTTTGCAAATCCAGAATGACATGCAAAGCAGATTTCTGCATATGGATTCTACAGAGCAGAAAACAGCTTATGATGAGGCCTTAAGACTGGTGGAAGAGCCAAATGTAAGTCTGTTGAACCCCAGTTTTGGCAATATTGATACTTATCGGTCTTCATTATCAATTGTAGTTATAATTAGGCATGTAAGCCAACCAAATGAAGACGTGTTCGTGTTCGTTCATTTATTCTTAACCAAACACAAACACAAAACAAACATTAACATATAATTGAACAAAATTTTGTGTTTATGTTTCTTCGTTAAGAAAAGGGGCATGTTCGTGATTGTTTGTTTAAAACCTAAATGAATAGTTCATGAGCGTAAACGAACATAACCAAACAAACTAAAATCAACTTAAACGAATACAAACTAACATAATTGACCAAACATAAACGAACACGATAAATATATATTATTCTGTATGATCCTTTTGATGCTTATATAAATATAACTAATGTATTTATTGAAATTAAAATGAACCTACAGGAACATAAGTAAACGAACACACACAGACGTTCCCGAACATAAATGAACGAATACATTGTGTTCGAATTCGTTCGTTTAATTAAATGAACGAATTTTCTGTCGAACAGTCTGTGAACTGTTCATAAACGTATGGTTCGTTTACAAGGTTAATTATAACTCATTTCCCGATTGGGTGGTCATTTATGATCACTTTCTTTTTTATCTATGATGTATCAAACATGTGAAATAAAAGATATCTTTATTATGTATGCTTAATGCATGAAACATCCTAAATTCAGTGTCGGATCAACAAACTATAACTGCTGGTGGCACAAAGTAGTAACCAATATCAAATAAGTAAACCTCACTATTGGCGGGTTAGATACTAGGTGAAATGGACAATTGGTTTTTATCAAATTGT
>NW_027498917.1:0-60000 GCF_021521415.1 Bidens hawaiensis
TAAACTCTAAGGATCTCTTGTTCATCCTCATCTTCCATCACTGCCTCCGCTGTCTCACAATCAACGAACCACCACTTTAGGTCTTTGAGCACATCCTTGGGCATAAGCTTCATCGGTACTTCTTTAAGGCACCGGATTGGTTTATACTTCATAACCATCCAAGGCTTTCCATCAGCTCTCAAACCTCTATCCTTGTCTTCAACAAGTTTCCCTTTCTGTGGTTTCAGCAGCTCAAACTTCTTTTCCTTTATGCTCTCTTTCCATACGACTTTCCCTATGACTCTAGCCATATTATCGTCACTTTGATTGATCAATCCCAATCTGGCTAAGTCTTTAACCTCGCACTCAGGCAGTGTGTTTAACGATCTCAACATTCTTCTGAGGTACTGAACTCCATCATATCGTTTAATCACGAAGAGCCGCAACTGCTCATCATAAATCCAGCATATAATCCCTTTCTTTGCTTCAGCATAGCCCTTAATGTTGTAACTCTTTTTGAACATGGTAGGGACTGCCGGTTTCTTTGTTTTGACGAACCATTGAGTATATCCTTCCTTCCACCTCAGACTTGTCGAACCCTGGCCTGCCTCCAACAAACTTTCTCCCCGTCTTTCTCATAAACTTCTTCACTCTCCTCACTATCATGGCCATCTGCCATTGTAAATCCATTTCCTCCAGATCATCAGCATCGATCTGGTCATAGTCTTCATCCAGCATCGCTGGATCAACAACCTTTCCTTGAATATAGTTTTCATATGAAGCAATAAACAAAGCATAGAGGCCAAACTGCTCTTCAGCAGATTTGACGCTCATTGGCATCTTAGAGTAATTATTGCTTGAGGAACTTGGAGATCCACTACTCTTGCTTGCTGTCTGTTGAGTACCACTTGATCCACCCGCAACAAAGCAAACATCCCCATTTGAGTTTACTGACACATGCCCCTCCTATGAAGACTTGGCACCCGACTCGCCCTTCGAGTAGTAGGCGGCAGAATCAGTCTTTGAACTTGAATTGGAGTTTACTTTAGCACCGTACATGCCTGGATCTTGAACCTGATCCATAGATGTTTCTTTTCTTACCATATTAAGCTCAAAAGTTCTGAGCTTGTTGACATTGGTTTCAAGATCATAAGTAGGGAAGTCCTTGTCTTCCCTCATCAGTACAGTATACATCTCCCATTTTGGTGGGAGGGCATCGAGAAGCTTTTCCACAATCTCTTCTTCTCGGTAGGAAATGGAGTAGTTACTCAATTCAGTCATTAGATGATAATATTGAGTGATAATATCATCAAGAGATTCGTTCTTCAAGTACTTAAAGACTGAAAATTGTGTTTTGAGCAACTTTATCTTTGAAGCCCGAATACCTACATTCCCTTCAAATCTGTTCTCAAGAGCTTCCCAAAGCTCTCTAGCTGATGTATACTTTCTGAACGTATGGAGGATCTCCTGTGGAAGAGCCATTGTGATTGCAGCATGAGCCTTGCTTTCGGCTTCATACATCTTTTTCTCCTCCTCTTCCATTTTACTGTATTTATTGATTTGGTCTCGACCCTCATACTCCATGACTGGTGGATTATATCCATCTTGGATGCATACCCACATTTTCGCATCCTGGTACTTAACATATTGTATGAACCGATCCTTCCACGTGACAAAGTCGGTTCCCTTCAGCAACCTTGGGGCCTTTGTAGCTGACCCCGCTTCAACTTCCATCTTTACAAGCTCCGAAATGTTGATCGACGACATCCTTCTTGAAGACTAAGAAACCCGAAAAATTCTGAGTAGGCGAAGTTAAAAAAACTTTCCTCTGAATAGTACTGTAGGCGAAGTTAAGGATAACTTCGCTTAAGTAATAACTTCGCTGGATCTTTCTTAAATTCGCGTGACTGGGCGAAGTTGAGAATAACTTCGCTTAGGGTAAGCGAACTTAGAAAGTAGGCGAACTTGAAGAAAAATTTGCTGAGCTAGGCGAACTTGATGAGAACTTCGCTGAGTTAGGCGAAGTTGAGGAGGTAGGCGAAGTTATAAATAACTTCGCTTCTCCTTATATCTTCGCCGAAACCCTACGTATCCTGACGGCAACTTCGCCTGATGAACAGCAACTTCGCCTGACGAACTCAAACTTTCTGCAGATCTGAAAATCGGATTTTAACGAGGTTTTTGACGGTTTAAAGGCTTGAACACACTGGTAGGAGGCTAGAATGAGCAAAAACACCAAAAACTTGTCCGGCGAAAAGTCGAAACGGGACGAATTCTACACCCGCGTGAATATCCCGAACCACACAATCGAGCAAATGCTCTATACCAAGTATAGGTTCCCTGGACGGATCACACGAGATATCCCGATATACACAGGTGCGGAATCCCTGTGTAGATCGTTACGGACGTAGAACACAAACACACGAACAAACTCACGTTATATTAATAACTCAACACGTGATACTTACAGACTCTCGACCTCACGTCACTTGACTCACTGAATTACACGAACTCGAACTCCTTAAACAATAATCCGTAACCTATATAAATACACGACAACTTCGCCTCAGGCGAAGTTGTCCATAACTTCGCTTGTTCAACAAGTTCGCCTAGGCGAACTTGTTAACAACTTCGCTTGGTTAACAAGTTCGCCTAAGCGAACTTGTCAACAACTTCGCTTTATACAAACAAATACATAAACAATATTACAGACTCGATTACAGACACTAGACATATGAACTACTGACATTTATGCACCAACAATACATACATACATACACACACACACACATACATACATACATACATACATAGGTTAAGTACTCGAGACAAAACAACCCATAATCATTTGTTATCTGCTCCTGACTCAGAACATAATATGCTCGTAAATTAACCATAGTAGCAACCAGTACACAAATCTATTTTTGAAATTGATAAAGTTGCTCGTGACATCAGCAGAAACAAAAATTATTCGCTAAAGTCTTGAACCAATAGCTTGAACACTTATCAAACTCAGCTGCAATAATAATCAATAACCACTAGCAGCGACTCGATAATGTTCAAACTCGTGAGTTGACCCAATGATCAAAATCATTGATTTCCGGTTCATGACCAAACTCGAGACAAATTCTAACTGTTCGCAACACCATAGTAACTCAACTCGGTACTACTATAGCAACTCATAATTACTATAGCAACTCATGAACAGTAACATGAACCATTGTAGCAACCCTAAGTTATAATTTTCTCCTAAATCTTAAACGTACAAACCCTAAATTCTTAGATACGAAAATTAAAAAATTTATACATGAAATCTTTCATTAAAATCACATCAAATCATCATAAAATCATCATTCTATCATCAATCACTCAACAATTTTATGAAATAATCAGATCAAAATCATCAAATATAAATTAGTTTGATCTAAAACGAACTAGAAACAGTAGATCTGGATGAAACTAAACCTATTAATGTGAAATTAATGTTGAGGCTCCGAACTAGTCAGCAACTCAAGCATCAATTCATAGAAATCATCTTCAAATCATCAAATTTCATCCAAATCCATGTAAAAACCCATAAAAACTTCAACAGACTTCAAAGGTTAACGATCATGGTGGATTCAATAGCGAATTGAAATAAATTCAGCGGTAAAGAACTGGAAATAAATTCAAAAGTGATTGTTCGTAAAGTGAAAAGATTTATGTAAAGAACTGGAAAAGATCTTCCTGCCTTGAACAAGAAATTGGGTTTTGATAAGTTAAAGGTGAAATGTTACAATTGTCAAGAATTCGGACATTTTGCAAAAGAATGTGACAAACCAAAAAAGGAGTACACTGGTCCTCGTGGTCAAAATAAAAATTCTTCAACACCATGAGGTAATGATGTTGAGAAGAAACCATCAAGTTCTGGGTCACAAGCAATGTTAGCTAATGGAGATAATTGGTCACAACGACTACTGTGTAACGATACTCAAGCTAATTTGGCTTTGTTTGGGCTGACTCAAGACTTTCAAGATGCAAGTGGAAGTGAGTTGTCTTCTGATAATGATTCTGGATTTGATTCTGATGACTCCTGTGACAAGCCTACAACTGTCTTTGCATGCATGGCTAAGATCAATGAGGTTAGTCATTCTATTTCTGCTACATCTTTGGTAAAAGTAAATTGTGTTGATTGTGAATATAACAAACCTAAGTTAGAATCTTTAAAGAATCACAATGATAATTTAGTCAGAGAAATTGCTTCATTAAAAGATACTTATCGACAATCTCTAGAATCTTAAATGAGATCTCGTGAAAAGATTGAAGCATTGTCGACAAGTAACCATGGTCTCAAAGCTGAGTTATCTGCGAAAATGACAATTAATAACCAAAAGTTTCAAGAAATCCTGAAACATTGTTCGAAAATAACCGAACTTGAGAATGAGATTCTTGAGTTAAAGAACAAATTGGGTAAATTTCGAAATTCTTCTTTTCTGTTGAATGAAATTATTGAGGTTTCTGGAAAACAAAAAGATTCAAAGAAAGGGATAGGTTTTGTTGAAATTCCGCCACCGTTTCACAATGATTATAAAATTAATCCTTTTGCTCCAACTGAGGAAGATGTCATTCTTAAAGAACCTGTAATTTCAGTAACAACAAAACCGGTTACTACTAATGCTGTTAAAACCCAATCTTCAATTCAGAAACATCATGTTCAAAGAAACAAAGTTTTTGTAGAAAATGTTGACAAAGTTATCATTGAGGATGTGTTCGAACCTAAAATTTTACACAAAAATAAGAACATTCCATGTTCTAATCACATACTTTGTGAACCTCATGAATTTGAGGAGGCTGTGTATGGTTCGCACACAACCAAGGTGAAACAAGATGCTCATGTTAATGTCAAACCAGTGAGAGCTAAGAAACCAGAAAAACCCAAAATTTCGATGAGGATTTGTTGCGTTTCATAAATCCTAATGTCTCAAGCCATCATTTGCTCGTGTGTTTAAGTTAAAGGGGATGGACACGATGTTCACTAAGAAAGACATTCCAATAAGTATCATTAAACCTGAACTGATTGAGATTGTGTTTCACAATGAAACCTCTAAGATTCATGAACTTGAACGTTTGTATACTCAAGCGAAAACATCAGCTCCATTTGATCCATTGACTAAAGCAAAGCAAGTTTTAAAACACGCTAAGAAAATTCAATTTGTGAAGTCAACTGGGATAGATACGTTGAAAAGTTTTTCAAATTGTTCTAATTTAGATTTCTACTTGAAAAATAAATCTGAGTTATCTAATGATTTTTCTTAGAGCATGACCAAAAATGTGAGTCATCATTCATCATCTGTGTCACATATGTTCCAAATAATTCTCAACATCATCATGTTGACATGCGAAGTTGTTTCCTTTGTGGTCAACAAGGTCATGTAGTGAAAAATTGTGGTCAAAAGACCAATCAGAATCTTCACCCTTTTATCAAGGATCATCCTAAACAGGTTCATTTGGTAAAAGAGATTCTGAAATAACCTGTGTCGTATGCTGATGATACTCATATTATGTTCTCTACTGTACATCCTCGAAAAGTTGTAAATGTGAATGAAACTCATGGTTCCTTTAAACCTAAGTTTATTCCAACTGAACCGTTATGCAAAAATGTTAATTCAAATGTAGTTCAAGCTGCGTATCTAAGACGGAAGTCTAAGAAACTTGTAACTTATTCTCAAGTTGCTGAACAACAATTGAATGGAACTAAGTTTAACTTTTTTCAAGAAAACCAAAAGGTGCCCAAGACCGAGGCTTGGGCTGCCTTTTTGAACTAATCATTTTCATTTGTGTGTAGGGTACATCCAAGACCATTTCTGGTGAAAACTGGATCATGGATAGTGGATGTTCTCGTCATATTACTGGGAATCTCGACCTCTTAACAAATGTAAGAAATATTCAAGGGGGTTATGTGGCGTTTGCTGGGAATTCTGGGGGTATGATTACACAAGAAGGTGATGTTTCTAATGGGCATATTACTTTTGAGAAGGTTAATTACTGTGACAAAGTGGACCATAATTTATTGAGTGTGTCACAAATCTGTGATAAGCAATACACTACAGTATTTACAGATAAAGAGTGTCTGATTTTAAAACCGGGTTATGTGATTCCTAAGGACATGGTTGTCATGTGATCACCTCGATCTAATGATAATTATGTCTTGAATATGTGTTCTAAAGTATCTACATCGATCGAAACGTGTTTTGTCTCGAAAGCAACCAAGAAAGATTCTATTCTATGGCATCGTAGAATGGGTCATATACATGTTCGAAAGATGAACTACCTGATGGAAAATGACCTGGTAGAGGGTGTGTCATTAAAGAATTTTAAATTATCCGATCACTGTGTTGCTTGCAAGAAGGGCAAACAGAAGAAGAAACCATACCCTTCTAAGTTATTAAATTCCATTGATACTCCGTTTGAACGACTTCATATGGATTTATTTGGTCCAGTGAATCGTGCGAGTATTTCTGGAGACTGGTATTGTCTAGTAGTTACAGATCACGATATTCATTGGTCTTGTTTATGAGCTCAAAAGATCAAACACCGGGTCTTGTTCAAAAATTAATCACTAAGATTGAATCACTATACAAACAGAAGGTGAGGAGAAATCGAAGTGACAATTGTACTGAATTTAAAAATACTGTCTTGGATTTCTATTGTGTACAAAAAGGAATTCATCGAGAATACAGTGCCCCATATGTACCACAACAAAACGGTGTAGCTGAAAGAAAGAATAGAACGTTGATTGAAGCTGATAGAACGATGCTTGCTGACTCAAAGATTCCCATCCAGTTTTGGAATGAGGCAGTGAATACTGCTTGTTATACACTTAATCGAGTTCTAACGGTTAAGAGACTAAAGAAGACCAGTTATGAATTATTGAATAATCGTAAACCTAATTTAAAGTACTTGGAACCATTTGGGTATCCATGTACGATGTTGAAAAAGGATGTGGGAAAGTTTGATGAAAAAACCATTGAAGGTTATTTCTTGGGGTATGCGTCACCTAAGAAACGGGTATTTAATTTTACATCTGGTTGTGTTGAAGAATGGTACCATGTGGACTGTCAAAAGTACACTACTCCTTCTCAAGGAAAAGGACCCGACTGGATGTTTGACTATGATGGCTTATTTAATTCATTTACTCCGACAACCGATCATCCAGATGAAGATTTAGTTCGTGCTTATTTTGAAGAACATTTGGAAATTCCAAGGTTTGCAAGTTCAAATGACGTTGAAGCTCCAATTGTTGCTCCAACTGAAGAACCTGATAATGAGTCTCCTGTTCATTATGATAAAGCTTCTACTTCATCTGATGATAATGCAGTTGTGGATCAAGTTATTGAACTTGATTGTGATGTTTCATCTCCTGAATTGGGTGAACATTCCACTAATTTATTTGAAAATGTTGCTGTTTCTGAGAATCCTACTCTTCGGATTCATAATTACCATCCACAAGAAAACATTATTGGAGAACTTGATGTGGGAGTTCAAACAGGTAATCAAGTTGCTTCATCGAGTGAAAATAATGTCTTATGTGCTTATACTGACTTACATTCATCTGGGATTGTAAATCTTGCTAAATTCACTTGTTTTCTATCTCAAGTTGAGCCAACGACTCCTCGTGTGGCACTTCAAGATCCTTCTTGGGTAGAAGCCATGCAAGAAGAATTACAGCAATTTGCACATTTAGGTGTTAGGGATCTTATCGACAAACCTGCTAGAGTCAAGAAGGCGATTTCCACTAAGTGGGTATATGAGTGTAAGAAAGACGATCGTGGGGTAATTGTTAGAAACAAGGCATGATTAGTTGTGCAAGGTTTTCATCAGCAAGAGGGTATTGACTACACTGAAGTATATGCTCCAGTTGCAAGATTAGAGTCGATTCGAATCTTTCTGGAATATGCTGCTTACAAGAATATTAAAGTTTATCAAATGGATGTCAAGAGTGCTTTTCTCAATGGTGAACTTCATGAGGAAGTGTTTGTTTTACAGCCTCCAAGTTTTGAAGATCCTGATTATCCTGACCGTGTTTACCGATTAAACAAGGCTTTATATGGTCTACATCAAGCCCCGAGAGCTTGGTATGGCACGCTCGCCGACCATCTGACGGATAATGGATTCAAACGTGGAACTGTTGATTGCACTTTGTTTTATAAGAATATTGGTGATGATCTTCTCCTCGTTCAGATTTATGTTGATGACATAATCTTTGGGTCAACAAACGACAAGTTGTGTAAGGAGTTCGAGAAATCAATGCAAACCAAGTTCGAGATGAGTTTGATGGGAGAGATGAATTTCTTTTTAGGGTTGAAGGTTCATCAAAGGAATTTTCATTCATCAGAAAAAATATGTGAACGATGTCTTGAGCCGATTCAAGATTACTGCTAGAAAAATCCCTTCTACTCCTCTTCCCGTGGGTCACAATTTATCACCGAATGAATTGGAGGATACCGTTGATCCGACCCTCTATCGTGCTATGATTGGTTCTTTAATGTATTTAACTGCTTCTCGACCCGACATAATGTTTGATGTTTGTTTATGTGCTAGGTACCAAGCTAGTCACCGAGTGACTCACCTGGCAGTGGTCAAGCGTATTCTGCAATATCTATGGGGAAATCCTGGCATCGGGTTATGGTACCCCAAAGACGATACTTTCGATCTTACCGCTTACTCAGACTCAGACTATGGAGGATGCAAGATTAATTTCAAGTCTACCACAGCGGGTTGTCAATTCTTAGGAAACCGGCTTGTTTCTTGGAAGTGTAAGAAGCAGACAACGGTCTCCACTTCAACGACCGAAGCTGAGTATGTTGCAGCCTCGAGTTGCTGTTCCCAGGTTTTGTGGATACAACAACATCTTCGCGACTACGGTTTGAAGTTTCTTACTACTCCCATTTTGATTGATAATTTTGCTGCTATTAGTATCACCAAGAATCCCGTACATCATTCTAAAATGAAACATATCGAAATTTGATATCATTTCATATGGGATTGTTATGAAAAGAAATTAATTGACCTTGAGAAAGTACATACTGATTTTCAGAAAGCCGATCTATATACCAAAGCCTTTGATAAAACACGTTTTTAATTTTTGCTTTGTTTAAATAGATTGAAGACCCTCGCTGATATCCTGAAAAAAGGATGATTATCTGTCTTTTCTGTTAATTTTGGTTTATTACTTTATTTTGTTTTTAGGTTTTATGGGGGTGAAAATACATTAGAAAATACAAAAATTACTGTGCTTTGTTTGAATAGATAAAACACAAAAACATTAGAAAATTCTGAAAAATCAAAAACATCTTAAAATTTGAAAAATCAAAAAGATTGTGTTTTCAGTTTGTACAGAAAATTTTGAAAAAGTCAAAAAGAATGTGAATTTCCTGGTTATGAAGAAAAATCCGAAAAGACAAAAAGATTGTGTTTTTAGTTTGTAAAGAGAAAAACCAAAACGATTTTTGCTTACGTTCACTGAAAATTATGTCATTTACTTCTATTTGAATGACATATACTTGTATGTCTGGTGCTGATAATTTCTTGAAAATCTTCGGGATAGTCATTTACCTGATAATGGAAAGTACTTGGGGTGTTCATTAAGCTTTCTATTTTATTTTTAGCTGAAATTATGTTAGTTATTTAAGTTTGTGAAGCATGCTTGCATGTATTGGTCCTGTTATCTACTTGTAGATGGATAGGATAGCCATTAATTTATGAACTTAAATTAACTGGGGCAACTAAATTCATTTTTTTATGCTCCTCAAAATTTTGAGTTTTTGAAGCAAAAAGAGAAAATGATAGTACATTGATTATCTGACCCCAAATCCAGTAAGAAATAAGCTTAAAAGGCTGTGTGCTTAATCATTGGTTTATTGATAGGTCTTAAACAAGATGTTAGAGTAAAGTAAGTGATATAAACCTAAAGAAAAGCCAAATTGAAAGAGGTGTTAGTCTCTAGCAAAAGTCTCGGTGAGGATGGAAGAATGTAATAACCAGTCATACTCAAGCCTTATAGCTGTTAATCTCCCAAAAATATAATAAAGCAAATAACAAGCGTTAGGTTTCTGGACAATGTGAGTCTTTATGCGACTTAATCATCTGGGTATTCATATGCATGAATATTTCACTCGCTTTTAGAGAAAACCCAAAGTCATTAAACTTGATCATTTTTGTACCTCGTACAATCCAAATTACTGACTTGATCAAAATCCGTTGTTAGTCATACAATTGTTCCTCCCTTGCGTGCGTCTCAATACCAATAAGAAACGGACCCCAGGGGATACAATGTATGTAAGCCGACAGATGGACTCGTGAATACTCAATCACAATAAAGGAAATTTAATGCATTGCTCAAAATTTCTCAATTGGTATCAATACCCATATAATTTCACAATTGGTATTCAAAAATTTTGATCAACACTATAATGGTTTAAGTCAAGTTGGGGTGATTTGGCAAAATTCAAATTAAGCTTTAACCGAGATTAGGGGCTGATAGTTTCTGATATTCTGTGCGCTAATTGAACATTAAAATCATATCACAAAAATGCTTGAAGGTTTGTTATAAGATTTTAAGTGGACAACAATATCAATGACCGACTTAACGCCATTCATAATATTGCTGAAATATAAAACTGTGATGGAAGGGCATTTTGGTCAATATGATTCTCTGCTCAAACTCAATAAAAAATACAAAAATATGTATTGCTTTTGAAAAACATAGAAAAACACAAAAAGATTGTCTACTTTCTAGTTCGGATATTTCTGTAAATACATTCTTTAATTTGTTTCACAAAATACCAAAAATATTTTATATTTCTTCTTTTACATATTATTTAAGGGATTTTTTTATGAACGTAAAAACGTTTTAAGTTAATTGGTTAATCAATTTAATTATTATTTAATTCATTTATTTATTTAATTATTTAAGTTAAAATTAAATAAAGTATGATTCGTTAATTATGGATAACGAATTAAGTGTTGTTTTAACGAACTACAATCTAGTTCGTTCACCTAATTCGCTTCCGCACTCTATAACGAAACGCATCTTGTTCGTTATACATTCTTAACGAATCAAGACACGATTCATGTCTTATTTGCTACTCTGCAATAACGAATTTCCTGATTCGTTAGTTTAAATTTTCAAACAAATCTCTTAATTCGTACATAAAGTACATTGGGTAGCGTGTAACAATATAAAAGACAGGTTACACTAATCGTCCTTCACTATTCACCATCTTCCTTATACCTAAAGCAACACTGTTCAAATTTTTTCTCTGATTTTTTGACCTTCGAAATTCAAACTTTTGAATATATCATTGTGTTGCTAAGATATAGATGATCACTTCTATGTGTTTTTCGTCAAAAATGACGTTGTGTTGATAGACTAATTATGTAATTTTTGTACTAAGAGTTTTCCGGGTTTTAAAACTCTTATTTATCTATGCTATACTGTGTTGATATAGTTTATGTATAGTTCATTGTGATCGGAATGTGATTCTGAGACTCTTGGTGGACTTTAATCAAGGTTTGATTATTGTTTGCCGGGTCGATTAAGTGTTTATGTTTTCGGGGGTTTATGCTTTGTTAAAACTCCGATTAAGCCTAACTTCTTTCACAGTATTGAACCTCAATTTCAACTCCATGTGCTTCATATTGTGTTTCCGATATCGCTACGCCTGTCGATTTGGTTATCCAACGATGATTATGGATTAATTGAGACTGGATTCATATTGTTGACTTTCAATGTTCTTAATTTAATTTTGACTTTGAATATGAGAGTCAAAGATCAAGTCTTTATTGACCATTCGTTATTCTTAGCGAATTGGAACTGCTTCGTGTCCAATTCGTTAAGGAAGCAAACGACTTAGCTCAGCGAATCACTTTCTCAACGAATCAAGTATGGATTCGTAAAATTTGGAATGAACTGGAATTTAGTTCGTTAATATTTATAGTTAATTCGCTGTGTCTATTTCGTTAACATATTTACCTAATAGCGAATCAATTGATTCGTTACATGTTTGTAACGAATCAGATTGATAATCACACAAATGACATTTCATTTTAATTTAATTAATTATTTAATTAACTTTTGTAATTAATAAATTATTCCAAACGTCTAAATGCGTCGATATATTAAATACACACGACATAAGTGCTAAATGTATATTACACCTTCACATTACTTATACTCGTTTAAATTTTCATTTAGTTTAAATGGTCGATCAAATGGATCAAGATCCACCCGTTGCTCCTCAAGATCAAGAACAACCTCAGGATCAAGAAGAGGTTCAATTTCTATCATATGATAGGAAGCACAACATATGTGCTTATGTTGATTCGGATGTTGCTAACGTAGCTATGTTTGGGGATATGATGATAATTACTCGAGTATGTTTGATAAGGAGTTAATCAAAGGTTTATTCAGACGTGTACGTTATGGTGGTAATATTGTGGCGTCTATGTTTAACAAAAATGGATTATGCCCTCCTTACAAGTATCTTTTACACGTACTAATTCACTGCATGGGCGGTAGTAAAGGGGGATTTGATGAATGCCGCATTAGTCTACAATCGGCATTTGTGGCCCTCATTCTCAACAAACCATTCAACTTCTCGGAAATGGTGTTTGATCATTTGAAAGAGCAAGTCCAGCAAACGACTCAGAGGAAGAAGTTTTTAATGTATCCTCGATTCTTGCAGTTGATAATTCAAGATTTGATACCAAACTTGGTTATTGATCAAACTTCGGTGGATAATGTGCTTCCTTTGAAACACATGACGGCTGACACTGTACGTCGAATGAATATTTATCATAAGCAGAGGCCACGGGATAAACGTATGATTGGTCGTATTACTAATCCTAATTATGTCTGTCCTCCCAATGAACGCTGGATCCACGATGACTCGGATTCTGAGCGTGAGGGGGGAGAAGGTAGGAACGACGACGATGGTAATGATGATGGAGATGGTGGTAATGGTGGTAGTGGTGGTGCTAGTGGTGGTGCTAGTGATGCTGCTTTTCAAGAGCAACAAGATGCAGTAAATGCTGTGTTAGATGCCCATTGCAATTCAACGTGAACGAAAACGGAAGGGTAAAGCACCAGCTTCTGAAGTTCCAGCTAAGAGACGAGTATCAACTGGAGCTGGTGTGATTATTGGTGTACCACCGCCTAGTCAAACAATGCCTCAACGCCCGGTAGTGCCGCCTACTACTAGCACTCTGGCACTTACATTAACAACAACGATGGTCCATCATGAGCAGCTGGGTTTGATTCCACAAATTGCACTAGCTGAAATACCATTGTCCTCTGCTACATCTTCCACTGTTCCTCCAACACCGTCAATGAGGCCTCCTCCACCTAGTGATGTCTCATTCATGAGAATTACAAGGCCTCAGGGACCAATTCAACCTGTCCATCCATCCTTGTACAACATGCCACAGCATCGTCAGACAGACATGTTATTGAACTTGCTACAGTTGTATGAGAATCAGATGTCTGTTGACCGTCTGAATCAGGAACGTCTTATGGAGAACCAAAAGAGACTAATGGGATATGTCTCCTTCTGCCAGAAAGAAACAAAGGCCCTATGTAAGATTGTTACGTCTCAGGGGGTGAAATTAAAAGAGCAAGAGGAACTTATTCTACAATTGACTTGTAAAGATGATGCACTGAAAAGACTCAGGAATGACGATGAAGATCCTAATGAATCTGGTGCTGGTGGTGAGACGAAACAAGCTCACGTCTCATCTACAGGTACAGGTGTAGGTACTAGTGGTGGTGGTGATTCATATAAATAGATTATTGTTTATCATGACTATACAGCTGCCAAACCGATCGAAATGATTGAAGCCAACACCATCATATTTGTGGATGGATCGGGAATGGTTAGGAGTGTGGTGAACAGGGATGAGATTGAGGTTGGTGAGGTTGTTGAAAGGTCTCTAACACGAGAGCAGATTTCCATACTGCTTAGGATGAATGATGAACAGTTATCCGTGTTAGAGACAGAGCTTGACGTTGAGGTGGTGAATGAGGAAGGCATAACAAATGATCCGTCTATTCAAATGAATACGGATTATATTTATGAAGACGAAGAGGTTGAGATAGAAGACGTCACTGCTGAGTAGTATCCAGACCTGTTTCAACACACAAATGTTGATCAAGGTGCTCCAGTATTCGATGAGCAAACGGTTAAAGCTGCTGAGGATGATTTGGTAAAGGCTTCTAAGGGTCAACAGGCTGCTGATGACATATGTAAATCGCTTAAAGTCATAACTGATGTCGATATTGCTAAGTGGTTCAGCTATAAAAAAGGTGAGTAAGATTATCAAGGCATATCGGTATGTCAATCAAGAACAGAAAGATGAAGCTGCAGCTTGGGTCAAAGCAAACCAAGTGACTTCTTTCAAGACCGTATCAAAGGTTCACGGTGATATCGTCTCTTGGCTATATGATTCCGAGCTTAAGGTATGTATTGTTAAATGGGAGAAGGGAATCCAGTACTACGAAACGATAATGGACGTTCTTACACTACCGCGGTGGGATGTTCGTACCCTCGCGTGTCGTCCATTTATCAATCGTGGTGGTGATCGGACAGCTGAGTGGTTTCATCAACACTTGCTGTTCGAGGTCAATCACGGTTTCAAGTTCTTCAAGCCCCAGGTCCCGAGACGTAAACGTATTGACGAAATTGATCCAAGGACTGGCTGGAGGAAACTTGTTCTTAAGGTAAAGCCGCCAAAGATGATGAAGCAGGTGCCTGTGAAGACGATGCACCAACACATGCATCTTACGTTTGACCGCTAGTACTAATACAATCGTACTAGCGAGGCTGTCATTGTGCTTGGTAAAGGACTGAAGACTGAGCTTATCAAGATTATCAATGTCACACCCCGGTCGTAATGGCGGAAAACCGAGGCATGGCGACTAGGTCGTGATTGATTGAGCACAATAGTATAAAAGTCTAAATGCATAAACATAACCAAACTGTCAAATATTACATCATCCAGGTAACATGAAACAAATTGTTTTAATACAAAATATCAAGTTTCCAAACAACTCCTAGCCTAGCCTTCATCTCTCTAAGGCCTCTATCAGCTATTAGCTACTTCCTGCTTCATTTCCTGAAAACATGTAATAAAACGTCAACTACAAAAAAGTAGATGAGTGAATTCATAGGTTAACTAATACTGTAGTGATAAGCCCTACACAAGCATACTAGGCTAAGTTGTAGGGGTTTATATATAGGGTGTACCATCGGCTAACCCACCACTCCTACAACTTATCCTACTATGCTTGGTATGCTTATCATCTCAACTGAATCTGCAAGAGTTTCGTAAAAAGATTCCAATTATTGTTTCCATGCATGCAGGAGGAACGGTATCAAGGATATATGTATAAGATACCCAAGAATCATATGTAACCATGCCATGATGAAAAATGATAATGATGTATAATGATCACACAAGACCTGACATCGACCCCACACAAGACCACACTATGCTACTTGATTTCCTTGATGGTAACCCAAATCGATCACTTTGGGTACCATGAGAGAATTCTAAAGCGTACTTTAGTATCTCTTGGATTTCCTAATCGATCACTTAGGAGATCCTTCGGATCCTTAATCGAACACTTAAGAGATCCTTCGGATTCTTAATCGAACACTTAAGAACCCCATAGGTCACGTGTATTCTAAATCGATCACTTTAGAATCCCACATCTAGTGACGGCCTGTCTACCAATCGACCACTTGGAGATCAAACCTATGCACTATTGTGACCTATATTGCCACTGTTCACACGATCACAAGACTGACCAATGAATAATGTGTTTTCATGATAAAGTATAACGGGTACATGACTTTGATTTCCAAACGTCCAATGTTCCCTAAACGCTGAGTGATTCCCATATTTACTCCTGAATATTTGATTATGCATACACAACTTCCGAGTCTGTTCTTAGTCTCTATTCTTGTAATCTATTGTCTAGAAGTCAATATAACATTTGCAGCATGTATCAAATAATTGTGTTATTCAATGAATATCGTGTTGCCTTATTATGCTTATAAGTATTCTTTTATTTGCATCCACAAATTTGGCTACTCAGGGCTCATGCTGGGAGCACAAGTCATATCTACTCAATCATATGAATTTTGGGGAAATTTATACATTATTTAAGCCAAAAATTTGTCATTCATTCTTGCATTCATGGAGCATGGTTGTGTGTATGTGTGTGGTGTCGTGTCAAATTTTCTAGCCGCACACAATAGAGCTTATACATTGATACAAGGTGAGCTCGTAATTATAGTCCGGAATATAATTACATCAAGGTCACAGGTGTATACGTGTATAAGCAATATGCTATTGTGTAACTAGAAGTCGTGAACTCAAGGTTCGTGTAGAGAAATATTCGACAAAGGTTGAAGAAGTGGTGGGTTAGCCGCTGGTACACCCTATATATAAACCTCTTCGGCACGAGTTGAATATGTCTGAAGCGAAACCTGGAATTAGGGACTTATAGTTAGCGTGGCAGCTGTGAGACATTGAATTCAAGAATTACCGAGGGTAATATTCGCGGAAGATTGAAGGAGTGGTGGGTTAGCCGCTGGTACACCCTATATATAAACCCCTTCAATCCGAAATGAATATGTCTGATGTAAAGCTTGAGGATGATGCCTTGTAGTGGAAAATAGTGTGTCGTCCTGTGTGTCATTGATCTAATAGGAGTCGAAGGAAACACCCAAGTAAGGTTGAAGGAGTGGTGGGTTAGCCGCTGGTACACCCTATATATAAGCCCCTTCGGCTTGATTTGGGTGGTGCCTGAGACGAATATTAGAAGTGGTGGCGCATAGTGGTCATCATGGGATCATGTAATCTTAATCATCGATGCATCAAGTATACTAAAAAGCTAAATTTCGGGACGAAATTCCCCTAAGTTGGGGAGGATGTAACGCCCTGGAATTTGACTGGTAGACAAAAATCAAGGAATCATCGGAAACTATACACTTTGGGGTTCTGGACGATAAGTTCGGAACCCATATCATTGGAGAAATCTGCTTTTATCATTTGAAATGTTTATTTTATAAAACGACATTTACGCCTGGAAAATATTAATTTTTATGCTTTTGAAAAATAAAATGTTCTTATTTAAAAAAAAAAAAAAAAAAAGATTTTAAATAATTATTCGGAAAATGGTTTATAAAAGTTTTGCTGAAAAAGTTTTAGTTTGTTTAAAAACTTATGAACTCGACTAGTCTTGACCCGTCGGTAGCCTAAACCCGAACCCGAGTCACCCGAGTATTTAAGCGGAAAATCAAGTATTCTTACACCATCTCTTTCATTTCCACCAACACTTCCCACCCAAACACTCCCATTTCTAGAGAGAGAGTAGTGAGAGAAAGTCATCCAATCTAAGATTCGAGTCCACCAATCTGTTTATCGTTGTTGTCGGTAAGATCTTCTTGAAAATCATACGTTTTTACAACCAAAACCCGCCCCGAATCGAGCAAAAACTCCGACTTTTGTGTCAAGTGTGTTCTTGGTCAAAAACCGTCATTTTTGGTGTCAAAATGCAAGCTTTTGTGTTTAAAAGTACTAGGAATCGATACCCCTTTCAATCCCGAGCATTTCCATGTCAAAAACTTCGATTTTGGGTCAAAAATCTGGAAAATCTGGAAAACCCGTGGGTATCTCCGTCGCCCAGCTTGAAGGAGTCGGATCAGACTCATTCGATCGAACCAGTCGATCGAATCAGTCCAGTCGATCGAACCAGTCGATCGAATCAGTTCATTCGATCGAATGTGTCGATCGAACCAGTCCAGTCGACCGAATAGGAAAGCAACCGAATGGTCTCCAACTCATTCGACCGAATGAGCTTCGTATTCGATCGAACGTCTGTCTATTCGATCGAATGAGTGTCTATTCGATCGAATGTGTTTCTATTCGATCGAATGTGTGTCTATTCGATCGAATGTGTTTCTATTCGATCGAATGTGTTCCTATTCGATCGAATCAGGTCAGAACCAAGCTGTTTCGTCTTTAAAACCTAGTTTTGCTCGAGATCGTGTAAGGCTTACACTCTTAGACTTAAACTGCGTTGTTAACTTATTATGTCCTTGTCTAGACTTAGAGGATCGACGTTTGACAGCACCCGACCGCCCTAGCAACCACACCTAGTCAACAAGGTGAGTTCATAGCCCCCATTTTTCTTTTAAAGCCTTTCAAATCATTGGGGGTGAAAACATGGTAAATGTACACGTTTTGACAAAACACATTTATTCAAACATTACTTATCATAAACACTTGACAAATCTTTTGCAAACAATGAACATTGGGAAAACAAGTAATCATGGCAGGTTACGCGTACCTTAACTTTCTCGGAAGTTGTGTATGCATAATCAAATATTCAGGAGTAAATATGGGAATCACTCAGCGTTTAGGGAACATTGGACGTTTGGAAATCAAAGTCATGTACCCGTTATACTTTATCATGAAAACACATTATTCATTGGTCAGTCTTGTGATCGTGTGAACAGTGGCAATATAGGTCACAATAGTGCATAGGTTTGATCTCCAAGTGGTCGATTGGTAGACAGGCCGTCACTAGATGTGGGATTCTAAAGTGATCGATTTAGAATACACGTGACCTATGGGGTTCTTAAGTGTTCGATTAAGAATCCGAAGGATCTCTTAAGTGTTCGATTAAGGATCCGAAGGATCTCCTAAGTGATCGATTAGGAAATCCAAGAGATACTAAAGTACGCTTTAGAATTCTCTCATGGTACCCAAAGTGATCGATTTGGGTTACCATCAAGGAAATCAAGTAGCATAGTGTGGTCTTGTGTGGGGTCGATGTCAGGTCTTGTGTGATCATTATACATCATTATCATTTTTCATCATGGCATGGTTACATATGATTCTTGGGTATCTTATACATATATCCTTGATACCGTTCCTCCTGCATGCATGGAAACAATAATTGGAATCTTTTTACGAAACTCTTGCAGATTCAGTTGAGATGATAAGCATACCAAGCATAGTAGGATAAGTTGTAGGAGTGGTGGGTTAGCCGATGGTACACCCTATATATAAACCCCTACAACTTAGCCTAGTATGCTTGTGTAGGGCTTATCACTACAGTATTAGTTAACCTATGAATTCACTCATCTACTTTTTGTAGTTGACGTTTTATTACATGTTTTCAGGAAATGAAGCAGGAAGTAGCTAATAGCTGATAGAGGCCTTAGAGAGATGAAGGCTAGGCTAGGAGTTGTTTGGAAACTTGATATTTTGTATTAAAACAATTTGTTTCATGTTACCTGGATGATGTAATATTTGACAGTTTGGTTATGTTTATGCATTTAGACTTTTATACTATTGTGCTCAATCAATCACGACCTAGTCGCCACGCCTCGGTTTTCCGCCATTACGACCGGGGTGTGACAGATTGATACCAATCTGTCACACCCCGGTCGTAATGGCGGAAAACCGAGGCGTGGCGACTAGGTCGTGATTGATTGAGCACAATAGTATAAAAGTCTAAATGCATAAACATAACCAAACTGTCAAATATTACATCATCCAGGTAACATGAAACAAATTGTTTTAATACAAAATATCAAGTTTCCAAACAACTCCTAGCCTAGCCTTCATCTCTCTAAGGCCTCTATCAGCTATTAGCTACTTCCTGCTTCATTTCCTGAAAACATGTAATAAAACGTCAACTACAAAAAGTAGATGAGTGAATTCATAGGTTAACTAATACTGTAGTGATAAGCCCTACACAAGCATACTAGGCTAAGTTGTAGGGGTTTATATATAGGGTGTACCATCGGCTAACCCACCACTCCTACAACTTATCCTACTATGCTTGGTATGCTTATCATCTCAACTGAATCTGCAAGAGTTTCGTATAAAGATTCCAATTATTGTTTCCATGCATGCAGGAGGAACGGTATCAAGGATATATGTATAAGATACCCAAGAATCATATGTAACCATGCCATGATGAAAAATGATAATGATGCATAATGATCACACAAGACCTGACATCGACCCCACACAAGACCACACTATGCTACTTGATTTCCTTGATGGTAACCCAAATCGATCACTTTGGGTACCATGAGAGAATTCTAAAGCGTACTTTAGTATCTCTTGGATTTCCTAATCGATCACTTAGGAGATCCTTCGGATCCTTAATCGAACACTTAAGAGATCCTTCGGATTCTTAATCGAACACTTAAGAACCCCATAGGTCACGTGTATTCTAAATCGATCACTTTAGAATCCCACATCTAGTGACGGCCTGTCTACCAATCGACCACTTGGAGATCAAACCTATGCACTATTGTGACCTATATTGCCACTGTTCACACGATCACAAGACTGACCAATGAATAATGTGTTTTCATGATAAAGTATAACGGGTACATGACTTTGATTTCCAAACGTCCAATGTTCCCTAAACGCTGAGTGATTCCCATATTTACTCCTGAATATTTGATTATGCATACACAACTTCCGAGAAAGTTAAGGTACGCGTAACCTGCCATGATTACTTGTTTTCCCAATGTTCATTGTTTGCAAAAGATTTGTCAAGTGTTTATGATAAGTAATGTTTGAATAAATGTGTTTTGTCAAAACGTGTACATTTACCATGTTTTCACCCCCAATGATTTGAAAGGCTTTAAAAGAAAAATGGGGGCTATGAACTCACCTTGTTGACTAGGTGTGGTTGCTAGGGCGGTCGGGTGCTGTCAAACGTCGATCCTCTAAGTCTAGACAAGGACATAATAAGTTAACAACGCAGTTTAAGTCTAAGAGTGTAAGCCTTACACGATCTCGAGCAAAAACTAGGTTTTAAAGACGAAACAGCTTGGTTCTGACCTGATTCGATCGAATAGGAACACATTCGATCGAATAGAAACACATTCGATCGAATAGACACACATTCGATCGAATAGAAACACATTCGATCGAATAGACACTCATTCGATCGAATAGACAGACGTTCGATCGAATACGAAGCTCATTCGGTCGAATGAGTTGGAGACCATTCGGTTGCTTTCCTATTCGGTCGACTGGACTGGTTCGATCGACACATTCGATCGAATGAACTGATTCGATCGACTGGTTCGATCGACTGGACTGATTCGATCGACTGGTTCGATCGAATGAGTCTGATTCGACTCCTTCAAGCTGGGCGACGGAGATACCCACGGGTTTTCCAGATTTTCCAGATTTTTGACCCAAAATCGAAGTTTTTGACATGGAAATGCTCGGGATTGAAAGGGGTATCGATTCCTAGTACTTTTAAACACAAAAGCTTGCATTTTGACACCAAAAATGACGGTTTTTGACCAAGAACACACTTGACACAAAAGTCGGAGTTTTTGCTCGATTCGGGGCGGGTTTTGGTTGTAAAAACGTATGATTTTCAAGAAGATCTTACCGACAACAACGATAAACAGATTGGTGGACTCGAATCTTAGATTGGATGACTTTCTCTCACTACTCTCTCTCTAGAAATGGGAGTGTTTGGGTGGGAAGTGTTGGTGGAAATGAAAGAGATGGTGTAAGAATACTTGATTTTCCGCTTAAATACTCGGGTGACTCGGGTTCGGGTTTAGGCTACCGACGGGTCAAGACTAGTCGAGTTCATAAGTTTTTAAACAAACTAAAACTTTTTCAGCAAAACTTTTATAAACCATTTTCCGAATAATTATTTAAAATCTTTTTTTTTTTTTTTTTTTTTTTTTAAATAAGAACATTTTATTTTTCAAAAGCATAAAAATTAATATTTTCCAGGCGTAAATGTCGTTTTATAAAATAAACATTTCAAATGATAAAAGCAGATTTCTCCAATGATATGGGTTCCGAACTTATCGTCCAGAACCCCAAAGTGTATAGTTTCCGATGATTCCTTGATTTTTGTCTACCAGTCAAATTCCAGGGCGTTACATCCTCCCCAACTTAGGGGAATTTCGTCCCGAAATTTAGCTTTTTAGTATACTTGATGCATCGATGATTAAGATTACATGATCCCATGATGACCACTATGCGCCACCACTTCTAATATTCGTCTCAGGCACCACCCAAATCAAGCCGAAGGGGCTTATATATAGGGTGTACCAGCGGCTAACCCACCACTCCTTCAACCTTACTTGGGTGTTTCCTTCGACTCCTATTAGATCAATGACACACAGGACGACACACTATTTTCCACTACAAGGCATCATCCTCAAGCTTTACATCAGACATATTCATTTCGGATTGAAGGGGTTTATATATAGGGTGTACCAGCGGCTAACCCACCACTCCTTCAATCTTCCGCGAATATTACCCTCGGTAATTCTTGAATTCAATGTCTCACAGCTGCCACGCTAACTATAAGTCCCTAATTCCAGGTTTCGCTTCAGACATATTCAACTCGTGCCGAAGAGGTTTATATATAGGGTGTACCAGCGGCTAACCCACCACTTCTTCAACCTTTGTCGAATATTTCTCTACACGAACCTTGAGTTCACGACTTCTAGTTACACAATAGCATATTGCTTATACACGTATACACCTGTGACCTTGATGTAATTATATTCCGGACTATAATTACGAGCTCACCTTGTATCAATGTATAAGCTCTATTGTGTGCGGCTAGAAAATTTGACACGACACCACACACATACACACAACCATGCTCCATGAATGCAAGAATGAATGACAAATTTTTGGCTTAAATAATGTATAAATTTCCCCAAAATTCATATGATTGAGTAGATATGACTTGTGCTCCCAGCATGAGCCCTGAGTAGCCAAATTTGTGGATGCAAATAAAAGAATACTTATAAGCATAATAAGGCAACACGATATTCATTGAATAACACAATTATTTGATACATGCTGCAAATGTTATATTGACTTCTAGACAATAGATTACAAGAATAGAGACTAAGAGAACAGATGAGGGTATTTCTCCTTCATTTGATCTTCGCGTTCCCATGTAAACTCGGGTCCGCGTTTGTTATTCCGTCGAACATTCACAAGCGGTATGCGGCTACGCTTGGTCTTCTTGACCTCGCGATCCAAGATTTCGACGGGTTCTTCAACAAAAAGCAGATTGTCGTTAATTCGAACCTCGTCGACGGGAATGAGAAGGGCCTCGTCAACAAGACACTTCTTTAACTGCGAAACATGAAAAACATTGTGAACTCTACCGAGTTCCGGCGGCAGCTCAAGACGATAGGCAACTGGTCCGATCCTTTCAAGGATTTTGAATGGTCCAACATACCTAGGAGCGAACTTTCCCTTCTTCCCGAAACGGACTACGCCCTTCCAGGGGGAAACTTTCAGCAGAACACGGTCACCAACTTGAAACTCGAGTGGCTTGCGTCGTTTGTCTGCGTAGTACTTATGCCGACAACGGGCGTCTTTGAGTCGCTGTTGAATGATAGCGATTTGATCGGTTGTTTCCTGCATTAGTTCCGGGCCGATGATCTGTGAATCCCCGGTCTCGGACCAACACAAGGGTGAGCGACACTTGCGACCGTAAAGAGCTTCAAACGGCGCGCATTTAATAGAAGAGTGGTAACTATTGTTGTAAGAAAATTCTGCCAGCAAATCTGTCACACCCCGGTCGTAATGGCGGAAAACCGAGGCATGGCGACTAGGTCGTGATTGATTGAGCACAATAGTATAAAAGTCTAAATGCATAAACATAACCAAACTGTCAAATATTACATCATCCAGGTAACATGAAACAAATTGTTTTAATACAAAATATCAAGTTTCCAAACAACTCCTAGCCTAGCCTTCATCTCTCTAAGGCCTCTATCAGCTATTAGCTACTTCCTGCTTCATTTCCTGAAAACATGTAATAAAACGTCAACTACAAAAAAGTAGATGAGTGAATTCATAGGTTAACTAATACTGTAGTGATAAGCCCTACACAAGCATACTAGGCTAAGTTGTAGGGGTTTATATATAGGGTGTACCATCGGCTAACCCACCACTCCTACAACTTATCCTACTATGCTTGGTATGCTTATCATCTCAACTGAATCTGCAAGAGTTTCGTAAAAAGATTCCAATTATTGTTTCCATGCATGCAGGAGGAACGGTATCAAGGATATATGTATAAGATACCCAAGAATCATATGTAACCATGCCATGATGAAAAATGATAATGATGTATAATGATCACACAAGACCTGACATCGACCCCACACAAGACCACACTATGCTACTTGATTTCCTTGATGGTAACCCAAATCGATCACTTTGGGTACCATGAGAGAATTCTAAAGCGTACTTTAGTATCTCTTGGATTTCCTAATCGATCACTTAGGAGATCCTTCGGATCCTTAATCGAACACTTAAGAGATCCTTCGGATTCTTAATCGAACACTTAAGAACCCCATAGGTCACGTGTATTCTAAATCGATCACTTTAGAATCCCACATCTAGTGACGGCCTGTCTACCAATCGACCACTTGGAGATCAAACCTATGCACTATTGTGACCTATATTGCCACTGTTCACACGATCACAAGACTGACCAATGAATAATGTGTTTTCATGATAAAGTATAACGGGTACATGACTTTGATTTCCAAACGTCCAATGTTCCCTAAACGCTGAGTGATTCCCATATTTACTCCTGAATATTTGATTATGCATACACAACTTCCGAGAAAGTTAAGGTACGCGTAACCTGCCATGATTACTTGTTTTCCCAATGTTCATTGTTTGCAAAAGATTTGTCAAGTGTTTATGATAAGTAATGTTTGAATAAATGTGTTTTGTCAAAACGTGTACATTTACCATGTTTTCACCCCCAATGATTTGAAAGGCTTTAAAAGAAAAATGGGGGCTATGAACTCACTTTGTTGACTAGGTGTGGTTGCTAGGGCGGTCGGGTGCTGTCAAACGTCGATCCTCTAAGTCTAGACAAGGACATAATAAGTTAACAACGCAGTTTAAGTCTAAGAGTGTAAGCCTTACACGATCTCGAGCAAAACTAGGTTTTAAAGACGAAACAGCTTGGTTCTGACCTGATTCGATCGAATAGGAACACATTCGATCGAATAGAAACACATTCGATCGAATAGACACACATTCGATCGAATAGAAACACATTCGATCGAATAGACACTCATTCGATCGAATAGACAGACGTTCGATCGAATACGAAGCTCATTCGGTCGAATGAGTTGGAGACCATTCGGTTGCTTTCCTATTCGGTCGACTGGACTGGTTCGATCGACACATTCGATCGAATGAACTGATTCGATCGACTGGTTCGATCGACTGGACTGATTCGATCGACTGGTTCGATCGAATGAGTCTGATCCGACTCCTTCAAGCTGGGCGACGGAGATACCCACGGGTTTTCCAGATTTTCCAGATTTTTGACCCAAAATCGAAGTTTTTGACATGGAAATGCTCGGGATTGAAAGGGGTATCGATTCCTAGTACTTTTAAACACAAAAGCTTGCATTTTGACACCAAAAATGACGGTTTTTGACCAAGAACACACTTGACACAAAAGTCGGAGTTTTTTGCTCGATTCGGGGCGGGTTTTGGTTGTAAAAACGTATGATTTTCAAGAAGATCTTACCGACAACAACGATAAACAGATTGGTGGACTCGAATCTTAGATTGGATGACTTTCTCTCACTACTCTCTCTCTAGAAATGGGAGTGTTTGGGTGGGAAGTGTTGGTGGAAATGAAAGAGATGGTGTAAGAATACTTGATTTTCCGCTTAAATACTCGGGTGACTCGGGTTCGGGTTTAGGCTACCGACGGGTCAAGACTAGTCGAGTTCATAAGTTTTTAAACAAACTAAAACTTTTTCAGCAAAACTTTTATAAACCATTTTCCGAATAATTATTTAAAATCTTTTTTTTTTTTTTTTTTTAAATAAGAACATTTTATTTTTCAAAAGCATAAAAATTAATATTTTCCAGGCGTAAATGTCGTTTTATAAAATAAACATTTCAAATGATAAAAGCAGATTTCTCCAATGATATGGGTTCCGAACTTATCGTCCAGAACCCCAAAGTGTATAGTTTCCGATGATTCCTTGATTTTTGTCTACCAGTCAAATTCCAGGGCGTTACATCCTCCCCAACTTAGGGGAATTTCGTCCCGAAATTTAGCTTTTTAGTATACTTGATGCATCGATGATTAAGATTACATGATCCCATGATGACCACTATGCGCCACCACTTCTAATATTCGTCTCAGGCACCACCCAAATCAAGCCGAAGGGGCTTATATATAGGGTGTACCAGCGGCTAACCCACCACTCCTTCAACCTTACTTGGGTGTTTCCTTCGACTCCTATTAGATCAATGACACACAGGACGACACACTATTTTCCACTACAAGGCATCATCCTCAAGCTTTACATCAGACATATTCATTTCGGATTGAAGGGGTTTATATATAGGGTGTACCAGCGGCTAACCCACCACTCCTTCAATCTTCCGCGAATATTACCCTCGGTAATTCTTGAATTCAATGTCTCACAGCTGCCACGCTAACTATAAGTCCCTAATTCCAGGTTTCGCTTCAGACATATTCAACTCGTGCCGAAGAGGTTTATATATAGGGTGTACCAGCGGCTAACCCACCACTTCTTCAACCTTTGTCGAATATTTCTCTACACGAACCTTGAGTTCACGACTTCTAGTTACACAATAGCATATTGCTTATACACGTATACACCTGTGACCTTGATGTAATTATATTCCGGACTATAATTACGAGCTCACCTTGTATCAATGTATAAGCTCTATTGTGTGCGGCTAGAAAATTTGACACGACACCACACACATACACACAACCATGCTCCATGAATGCAAGAATGAATGACAAATTTTTGGCTTAAATAATGTATAAATTTCCCCAAAATTCATATGATTGAGTAGATATGACTTGTGCTCCCAGCATGAGCCCTGAGTAGCCAAATTTGTGGATGCAAATAAAAGAATACTTATAAGCATAATAAGGCAACACGATATTCATTGAATAACACAATTATTTGATACATGCTGCAAATGTTATATTGACTTCTAGACAATAGATTACAAGAATAGAGACTAAGAGAACAGATGAGGGTATTTCTCCTTCATTTGATCTTCGCGTTCCCATGTAAACTCGGGTCCGCGTTTGTTATTCCATCGAACATTCACAAGCGGTATGCGGCTACGCTTGGTCTTCTTGACCTCGCGATCCAAGATTTCGACGGGTTCTTCAACAAAAAGCAGATTGTCGTTAATTCGAACCTCGTCGACGGGAATGAGAAGGGCCTCGTCAACAAGACACTTCTTTAACTGCGAAACATGAAAAACATTGTGAACTCTACCGAGTTCCGGCGGCAGCTCAAGACGATAGGCAACTGGTCCGATCCTTTCAAGGATTTTGAATGGTCCAACATACCTAGGAGCGAACTTTCCCTTCTTCCCGAAACGGACTTCGCCCTTCCAGGGGGAAACTTTCAGCAGAACACGGTCACCAACTTGAAACTCGAGTGGCTTGCGTCGTTTGTCTGCGTAGTACTTATGCCGACAACGGGCGTCTTTGAGTCGCTGTTGAATGATAGCGATTTGATCGGTTGTTTCCTGTATTAGTTCCGGGCCGATGATCTGTGAATCCCCGGTCTCGGACCAACACAAGGGTGAGCGACACTTGCGACCGTAAAGAGCTTCAAACGGCGCGCATTTAATAGAAGAGTGGTAACTATTGTTGTAAGAAAATTCTGCCAGCGGCAGATGAGCTTCCCAACTATTACCGAATTCAAGGATACAAGCTCTCAACATGTCCTCTAGGGTTTGTATGGTCCTCTCGCTCTGCCCATCAGTTTCTGGATGATAGGAAGAGCTAAGCTTCACACTTGTCCCAAAGGCCTTTTGCAAAGATTTCCAGAACCTGGAAGAAAACTGCTGTCGCGATCAGACGTAATGCCCTTAGGCACACCATGACGGGAAACGATCTCACGAATGTATATCCGCGCCAACTTTTCCGTAGTGTAGTCCTCACGAACCGGGATAAAGTGAGCGGATTTAGTTAGAATGTCCACAATAACCCAAATTGAGTCATGACCGCTAGGCGTCCGCGGTAGCTTGGTGATGAAATCCATAGCTAACTCTTCCCACTTCCACTGAGGAATAATAGGTTGCTGAAGCAGCCCAGACGGCCTTCGATGCTCTGTCTTGACTCGCGAACAAGTCAAACATCTCATCACGTATAAAGCGATGTCTTTCTTCATCCCGGGCCACCAATAATGAGGTTTAAGATCTTGATACATTTTGCTGCTGCCGGGATGAATCGAGTATCTGGACTTGTGGGCTTCACTTAGAATAAGCGTTCGAAGAGGCTCAGAGTTTGGGATCCATGCTCGATCAAGAAAATAGAGGATGCCGTCCAACTTGGTTTCGAATTTCTGTTCGGCTCCACACGACAAAACGCCCTTGAGATCTCCATTCACAAGCGCCTGATTCTGAGCTTCGCGAATTAAGGAGGGAAGATTGGATTGAATTCGAATAGAGTGCAGTTGGGTCCTTTCTTTACGACTCAATGCGTCAGCCACCACATTAGCCTTTCCCGGGTGGTAGCGGATTTCACAATCGTAATCGCTGAGAAGTTCGACCCAGCGTCGCTGCCTCATGTTCAACTCTTTCTGATGGAGGATGTGCTGTAAGCTCTTGTGGTCGGTATAGATGACACACTTCGTGCCGTACAGGTAGTGTCTCCAGATTTTTAAGGCAAACACCACAGCACCCAACTCGAGGCCATGCGTGGCGTAGTTCATTTCGTGCACCTTGAGTTGTCGAGAAGCGTAAGCGATGACCTTCCCTCGTTGCATTAAAACGCAACCGAGGCCTTGATTTGAAGCATCGCAATAAACGGTAAAGTCATCGTCACCTACCGGAAGCGATAGAATCGGTGCACGGCAAAGTTTATTCTTCAGAGTTTGGAAGGCTTCCTCTTGATCTCGTCCCCACACGAAGGGTTCTCCCTTCTGAGTCAGAGTGGTCAAAGGCAAGGCAATCCTGGAGAAGTTTGAGATAAATCGGCGGTAGTAACCAGCCAATCCAAGAAATGAACGGATTTCGGTAGGTGTTTTAGGCGCTACCCAATTTCTGATGGCTTCTACCTTGGCAGGGTCGACGTGTATGCCGTCGACATTGATAACATGTCCCAAGAATTGAACTTCCTTTAGCCAAAATTCGCACTTGGAGAGCTTGGCATATAGTTGTTCCTTCCTGAGAAGCTCCAAAATAAGCCTGAGATGAAGCTCATGATCGGTCCTCGAACGAGAATAAATGAGAATATCGTCTATGAAAACAATGACAAACTGGTCGAGATATGGACGGCAAACGCGATTCATCAGATCCATGAAAATGGCGGGGGCATTGGTCATTCCAAAAGGCATAACCATGAACTCGTAATGACCGTAACGAGTTCGGAACGCAGTTTTCGGGATATCCTCATCCAGAACACGCAATTGATGGTAACCAGAACGCAGATCGATCTTAGAGAAAAACGTAGCACCCTGAAGCTGATCTAAGAGATCATCAATTCTCGGTAACGGGTACCGGTTTTTGATGGTCAGTTTATTAAGCTCCCGATAGTCAATGCACATACGGAAAGTCCCATCCTTCTTTTTGACGAAGAGTACTGGGGCTCCCCATGGAGACGAGCTAGGGCGAATGAATCCCTTGCCAAGAAGTTCTTGAAGCTGATTCGATAATTCTTGAAGTTCCAGCGGAGCTAGACGATAAGGAGACTTAGCAACAGGGAGAGCACCAGGAATAAGATCGATACGAAATTCCACCTGCCTGCTAGGAGGAAGTCCAGGCAGCTCATAGGGAAAAACATCAGAAAATTCACGCACGACAGGGAAGTCCTGCAGTCTCTTGACTTTGGATTCCTTGAGAGTAACACGGGCTAGAAATGCGGGATACTTCTTTTGAAGGTACCGACTGGCTTTTAAGCAAGAAACGATTCTTAGGCATCCACCCGACCTATCCCCTTGAATGGTTAGAATTTCACCAGAAGACAGAGGGATACGAATAAGTTTCTCGGCGCAGATTACTTCCGCGCGATTGCTAGACAGCCAGTCCATTCCCACAACTAGATCGAAGCTTCCAAGACGAAAAGGTATAAGGTCAATACTGAACGATGTGGTGACAAGAGTAAGGGTGCAATATCGAATGACAGACCTCACTTGTGTGGACTCTCCACTAGCAAGTTCAACAACCAAGGCAGGTTCCAACTCGGAAATTTTTAATTTCAGCAAAGGAACCAATTCGCAAGAGACAAAACTCCTATCAGCTCCTGTATCAAATAGGACAGACACCCAATTGTTGTTAAGAGTAAACGTACCAGTAATAACATCGGGGTTTTGGCGTGCTTCGGCAGCTCCAATGGTGAAGGCCCTCCCGCGAGCCGGAGGAACGTTGGTGACGCGAGGGCATCGATTTCTGTAATGGTCCATCGCGCCACACTCGAAGCAGCCTCGAGCAGGGTTAGGCTGAGGGTTAGCATTCCCCACAGCCAATTGGTTGCCAGGACTCCTGCAGCGCTCCACCAGGTGTCCGAATCGTCCACAATTTGTGCACTTGCGGCACAACTCACTTGTTGGGTGATGATAAGAACATAAGTTGCACTTGGGATGCGGCCCAGTATATTCCTTTCTCGGTCTTCCCTGAACTGTTGCGGCTGAAACGGGGGCCATGGAGTTGATAGGCGTAGCACCAGTGATCGCAGTTAAGTAGGTCGCTTTCCGCTTCCTATTGTTCCCCTTTTTCGCTTTCCCATCGGAAGATTTGCCCTTATCCTGATGCAAAACACCGGACCTGAGCTGTTCCCTGGTCAAACGGGCAGTGAGATCGATCACTGCCTTAAGTGTAGTGGGGTCAACTGCAACCGCAATGCCCCTCATAGAGTCCGGAAGACCGCTGATGTATTGCTCGACAGCGCGTGAAGCTGGGGTAACCATGTGGGGCACCAATAGGGAGAGTTCATGAAATCTCTCCGTGTACTTCATGTGATCGGCGCCCTTCATCGTGTGCGCCCTAAACTCAGCCTCCAATTTCTGGAGTTCGGTTCTCGGAACGAACTCCTGCGTGACTAGCTCAACAAACTCGGCCCAGGGCAAGGCTAAGACCGCGTCTCGCCCCCTGGTTCTAATCTCGATATTCCACCACGTGAGAGCCCGTTTGTGGAACATACTCGCCGCGAATTTGACCCTGAGTTCATCCGGGCAAGAGCACATAGAGCCTGTCGGCCTGAAGAGTAGGATTCGGTTCTGGGGCTTGTGGCGCACCCGAGGTTCCTTCTTGCCTTAGGTTGTTAACCAGACCCGGAAGAACTGCTGCAATTTGCTGCGCTATGATGGCAGCGAGGTCAGCAGGGTCAGCATTAACGGACGAGCGACGAGGAGGCATTCAGAAAAAGAAAAAGAACGCGCAAGAATGATACCGGGAATAAGAATAACAGGATAAGGAATAGCCAAAGAATACATCGCTACGATAGACACAATTAAAGATGCAGCACATAAGCACATAGCAAGCACATAAGTGTGGGCGTGTGATAGTGATGCATGAATTATCTAGAGTTAAGGGTCCTAGGTTATAGTCTAGGTCGGTTTCCTAATTCCCTATAACCATTGGCTCTGATACCAATCTGTCACACCCCGGTCGTAATGGCGGAAAACCGAGGCATGGCGACTAGGTCGTGATTGATTGAGCACAATAGTATAAAAGTCTAAATGCATAAACATAACCAAACTGTCAAATATTACATCATCCAGGTAACATGAAACAAATTGTTTTAATACAAAATATCAAGTTTCCAAACAACTCCTAGCCTAGCCTTCATCTCTCTAAGGCCTCTATCAGCTATTAGCTACTTCCTGCTTCATTTCCTGAAAACATGTAATAAAACGTCAACTACAAAAAAGTAGATGAGTGAATTCATAGGTTAACTAATACTGTAGTGATAAGCCCTACACAAGCATACTAGGCTAAGTTGTAGGGGTTTATATATAGGGTGTACCATCGGCTAACCCACCACTCCTACAACTTATCCTACTATGCTTGGTATGCTTATCATCTCAACTGAATCTGCAAGAGTTTCGTAAAAAGATTCCAATTATTGTTTCCATGCATGCAGGAGGAACGGTATCAAGGATATATGTATAAGATACCCAAGAATCATATGTAACCATGCCATGATGAAAAATGATAATGATGTATAATGATCACACAAGACCTGACATCGACCCCACACAAGACCACACTATGCTACTTGATTTCCTTGATGGTAACCCAAATCGATCACTTTGGGTACCATGAGAGAATTCTAAAGCGTACTTTAGTATCTCTTGGATTTCCTAATCGATCACTTAGGAGATCCTTCGGATCCTTAATCGAACACTTAAGAGATCCTTCGGATTCTTAATCGAACACTTAAGAACCCCATAGGTCACGTGTATTCTAAATCGATCACTTTAGAATCCCACATCTAGTGACGGCCTGTCTACCAATCGACCACTTGGAGATCAAACCTATGCACTATTGTGACCTATATTGCCACTGTTCACACGATCACAAGACTGACCAATGAATAATGTGTTTTCATGATAAAGTATAACGGGTACATGACTTTGATTTCCAAACGTCCAATGTTCCCTAAACGCTGAGTGATTCCCATATTTACTCCTGAATATTTGATTATGCATACACAACTTCCGAGAAAGTTAAGGTACGCGTAACCTGCCATGATTACTTGTTTTCCCAATGTTCATTGTTTGCAAAAGATTTGTCAAGTGTTTATGATAAGTAATGTTTGAATAAATGTGTTTTGTCAAAACGTGTACATTTACCATGTTTTCACCCCCAATGATTTGAAAGGCTTTAAAAGAAAAATGGGGGCTATGAACTCACTTTGTTGACTAGGTGTGGTTGCTAGGGCGGTCGGGTGCTGTCAAACGTCGATCCTCTAAGTCTAGACAAGGACATAATAAGTTAACAACGCAGTTTAAGTCTAAGAGTGTAAGCCTTACACGATCTCGAGCAAAACTAGGTTTTAAAGACGAAACAGCTTGGTTCTGACCTGATTCGATCGAATAGGAACACATTCGATCGAATAGAAACACATTCGATCGAATAGACACACATTCGATCGAATAGAAACACATTCGATCGAATAGACACTCATTCGATCGAATAGACAGACGTTCGATCGAATACGAAGCTCATTCGGTCGAATGAGTTGGAGACCATTCGGTTGCTTTCCTATTCGGTCGACTGGACTGGTTCGATCGACACATTCGATCGAATGAACTGATTCGATCGACTGGTTCGATCGACTGGACTGATTCGATCGACTGGTTCGATCGAATGAGTCTGATCCGACTCCTTCAAGCTGGGCGACGGAGATACCCACGGGTTTTCCAGATTTTCCAGATTTTTGACCCAAAATCGAAGTTTTTGACATGGAAATGCTCGGGATTGAAAGGGGTATCGATTCCTAGTACTTTTAAACACAAAAGCTTGCATTTTGACACCAAAAATGACGGTTTTTGACCAAGAACACACTTGACACAAAAGTCGGAGTTTTTTGCTCGATTCGGGGCGGGTTTTGGTTGTAAAAACGTATGATTTTCAAGAAGATCTTACCGACAACAACGATAAACAGATTGGTGGACTCGAATCTTAGATTGGATGACTTTCTCTCACTACTCTCTCTCTAGAAATGGGAGTGTTTGGGTGGGAAGTGTTGGTGGAAATGAAAGAGATGGTGTAAGAATACTTGATTTTCCGCTTAAATACTCGGGTGACTCGGGTTCGGGTTTAGGCTACCGACGGGTCAAGACTAGTCGAGTTCATAAGTTTTTAAACAAACTAAAACTTTTTCAGCAAAACTTTTATAAACCATTTTCCGAATAATTATTTAAAATCTTTTTTTTTTTTTTTTTTTAAATAAGAACATTTTATTTTTCAAAAGCATAAAAATTAATATTTTCCAGGCGTAAATGTCGTTTTATAAAATAAACATTTCAAATGATAAAAGCAGATTTCTCCAATGATATGGGTTCCGAACTTATCGTCCAGAACCCCAAAGTGTATAGTTTCCGATGATTCCTTGATTTTTGTCTACCAGTCAAATTCCAGGGCGTTACAATCAACCCGATGTGGTTGGTTAATTTATCTGAGACAGATAATGACGTGCTTCACAAGAACAAGATTCTGATCGAGCGCAATGAAGACTACGATCTGGCTATGCAATTCCAATGGGTCGTGTGTGTGTGTTATGAAAACGGAATTCATAGTTGCAGAGACTGGCAGTCCAAACGTTTCAAGTGAAGACCAAAGGCAAAGAGCTCAAGACGAGGGGTGTCTGTTAGTGCACTGTTTTACATCTTGAGTCTTTGTATTTATCGTTAACGTATTTGTCGTTTTGTTTAATGTAATAAACAATTAATTTATCTAGTTCGCTAAGGATGTTTAGCGAACTAAGACTTAAGTTAAGTTTACCCTGAACGTTAAGGATGTTTAACGAATCAGGGGTGATTCGTTAAGTTTATTACTTCGTAATGTATGTAACGAAGTGGGCTTTAGTTCGTTAGGGGATGTTAACGAACTAAGCCCATCTTCTATTTATATGTGAACACTGTTCACGTTTAATTTAAAAAGTTTTGAGATAATTATCGAACCTCTGCCCGAATACTCTCTCTCTCAATCTTCATATTAATATTATTAACATATACATACACATATTACTATTGATAATAGATACACATATAACATATAATCAATCGTGATCATGAGTTAGATCCGAGTTTAGAATTAATCGTATACATCAGATCTGTGATCTGTTAATTGTTAAGTGTTAATTCAGAGGAACAAACATACCCTCTTTTGCGCACGCAACCACTGTATTAACAACTTCATCAATATCTGCGCATGAGACATTGTTTTCTTGACCTACATCACCTGCATCATTTTTACGACAGCCAAAGATGTAATATGTTCAACTGTGATTATAATTAAGCTGGTATATATAATTAAGCTGGTAGATATATGATATACCTTTTTGAGCAGCCACTGGACCACCAACACCAACATCTGAATCAACTGCATCATACAGATATAATAAGTTTAAAATAACAGCATAAGTGTTTTAAGAGCGTTATAATTATACTAATAATTAATTTAGCCCAAATACCTTTTAGAGCAGCCACTGGACCACCAACACCAACATCTGAATCTTGTGTTTTATGGACCACATTATTAGTGAATCTGTTTTCCCATTCAAAACATCTAGCAAAGATATTCTCATTTGATGGATGTCTATCCTTTCCTTGACGGACCAACTCGTTGATCTCGGAGCAAATTTTATCAAATTTCTTCAATTTGTTATCCATTGCCTTATTTCAAGACTGTAAAAAGAAAATATAGTTATTGTTAATTCAAAAACATTTTCAATTTATCCCAGCCAGTTGTAATGGAGTTAAATAATAGTCAACAAGCACGAAAGGCATTTGCAAACTTAAAGGTGAATAATCGCTTACATAATCATCATCTTGTTCAGCTGTTTGATCGGCATTATTGTTTCAGATGCACTTTGACCATCTGATTTTTAATTACATATAATGTTGTATTACATAAAATGCATGTAGAGATAAGAGATATGAGAGTTTTTTATAAGAAAATAACAAGTTTAAAACCATGTTCTTGTTTCTCCTCAGCTGCAGTGTTTTCTCCAACTCCAGGCTTACCGGCAGCACTAACCGTCACAGCAGCAGTAGCAGCAGCAGTCTCATCAAGTCTCTTCCCAGCAGCACTAACTGTCACAACAGCAGTATCAGCAACAACAGCATCAGCAGTCTCATCAAGTCCCTTCCCGGCAGCACTAACGGTCACAGCAGCGGGAGCAGCAGCAGCCGCATCAATCCCTTTCCCGTCAACACTGAACGTCACAGCAGCAGCAACAGCAACCTCAGTAGCATCTTCTTCTAAGGGAGGACCATTATTCTCCAAGTATTTTTCCATCTTATTAAGAGTAGTTGTTGTTATGTAGTTGACTGCAGGCGTTGGGACAGGAGTCCCAAATGGACCATATTTTTTCTGGTATTCATGCGTGTAAAGCATCACAAGGAAGGTGATCGGACCGTTGTATTGAACGTTGATACCTCTCCATTCTTCCTTTGTCATTTTTAAGTTTTCAATAACTTAGCTGCACCAGTCCATATTTGGAATATCCGAGGTTTTATCAATTGCGGCGATAAATCGTTGATTGACTGTTGTTGATTTTGTCACAAATCCTATACAGGTGTTGAACAACACAAGGAAATTAATCTTAAACAGTTTACCAACTCCTTGATCCGCGGCCAATTTGTCTTTCACATGCTTTATACTTATTCTTGAATTTGTCGGGATTTGATTTTTGAACAAATCTGTAGTAACATCTTCCCCCAATCTTGGTCTACTCTTGCCTAAAACAGGAATCTTAACCATTGGTATCCCCAACACTTCATGTACTTTTTGTGGTGTTATCTTAATAACACTTCTCCCAATGTTCAATTCATTTAAACGGTTATTATAGTTCATGAGCAACCAATATCCCAAAGTTGTTGGAGTTTGTGTTACTTGAAGTCTTAACATTGACCCGAAACCCATTTCTTCTACACAAGTTTTTTGGGCAGTGGTCATTGCCTTCACTGCATCAACAATATTATTAGGTGCACACCTATTCTTCAATTTTTTGTCTACAAATTCAACAAAAGGTTGTCCCCTCTCGGCTGGCTTCTTTTCTTTAATGACTCTCTTTTTCGGACGCTGAAAGTCCGGGCCAGAGGTATAGTGTTCCACATGTTCCGCTTTGACAACAACCTGTCGATTTTTGTGTCAAGGTCTGCTTCCACAACATGTTTTTTTCCCCACCAGAGCAACTTTTTTAGTCTTCCTTTGACAATCAGTCTTGTTTTTTTCGACAACTGAATCACATACATATAATAAAACACGGGGGTAGGGGATAACAACACGAATTACAAGGAAACAGAAAACTCTTATCAAACATCACAATGATAAATTCTCATACCAAAGCCATCACACGCTAATCATACGCATATAAAATGCTTTAATATTATACATAGATTTAAAAAAAACAAAGATATGTATTACAACAACAACACGCTTATCTAACGCATTAATACATAAGAAGATTCAAACAAATGCTTACATTTTAAGATTAAGTAAACCTAAAACGCTAAAAAATCATAAAGTAACACATGTTCCAACGTCATTCTGAGACCTATCGTGCTTTTGCTTCGTCCCTGATTTCGTTCCAGAAGTAGATGAGTTAGGGATTTTCATTTTGATTCCGTTCCAAAATAATTAAACCACTCGGGCTTGTGCTTGTGCTTGTGCTTCACAGTAGAAACGAATCGTCGATGGTTTTTAGGAATATTGACTTACGAGGTTGAATATCGGGAATAATTATCGCCGTTCCAGAAGTAGATGAGTGACTTACGAGGGTAATTATTTGACCCTTTTAAAAGAAGGCGCGTGCTTTTAAATTTTAATCGTACGGTTAGTATTGTATAGTAGCAATATATATATATATAATGTTAGTGGGTGGTGGTGGGTTCAGGTGGTCATGATGGTGGTGGACGGTGGCGGAGGTGCGGTGGTTCGTGGTGGTGGATGCGTGGTGGTGGGTGGTGGTGGTGGTGGTGGGTGGGTGGTGGTGGTGGTGGGTAGTGGGTGGTGGTGGTGGATGGGTATAAATAAATGTATATATATTTATATATAATATTAGTGGGTGGTGGTGGTGTGGTGGGTGGTGGTGGAGTGTGGTTAGTGGTTGGTGCTGGGGGGTCGTTGTGGCGAATGTGGGCGGTGGATGGTGGTAGTAGGTGGTGTGTAGTATGATTGCGGATATGTAATACATGAGACGATGACGGTGCTATCCCGTATGATGACCATGATGATTGGCCCAATTATGACGAGACGATGCTAATATAACAACCTGGGTTGGTGGTGGTTATCATATTGATGCTGCTAACCTATATGGTACGGTTTTCTTACGCGAACCCATACGTTGGCGACTGTAGCTCGTAAGACGAGCATGACGTCTATGATGATGATCACACATATATATGATGAGGACCAATTATATGTACCTATATGACAATACGCCACACAGGTGCGCGCACGCGCACACACACACACACACACACATATATATATATATGTTGATGATGATGGTGACACTGATGTTTAATGACATGTAACCCGTATGATCGACGACGACCATGATAACGTATAAGATGGTCATACTGATGGTAGCATATACGACTGATGATTTCGTTTGATGACGACAACAATTCATAAGATGGTACCGACAGTGATCGCTAATATTGGGCGTTTTGTTTACGATAACCCATACGATGCTGACTACATCCCGTACATGGCAATCGGATGATGATGCTGATGATGATGATGTGTGACGATGATGACGACACTGATAGCGAGATATATGTTACCCGTATGATCAATGCCGACTACGATAGCCTATACAATGACCACGTTGATTACCCGCACGTCTGATGATGATGCCGTTTCATGGTGACGGTGATCGATGATTATGAAGATGATTACCACTATAATACATGATAACGATGATAACTTTATGATGTTGATCATCATCATAACACATATGGTGATGATGATAACCTAGAAGATGATAATGATACAAAACTACATATGATAATGATAACACTAGAATGTTATGAGTTTCTCTACTACGAAGTTGTAAATCTTATCCAGAAAATCTTACTAATGGTTAAGATAATACTTCAATAATGGATCATTTTAATTTTATTTAAAAAATACGATTAATTAAACGAACTCAACTTTTAACGAAATTTAATACCAGAACGTTAGTAAAAAAAACTAAAAGTAAATGTTTTTATACTATTTTAAAAAGTTATAAAACAAAAACCAAAATATATATACATATAATTAAATGTGTAGAAATAAATAAAACCAAAATTCAAAACCCTTTTCACTTCAAAACCCTAAATCGACTTCTACTTCGCTTTACTGTAATTCGTAGACATCGCTTATCCTGTTGAGAACATAAAAATGCCAGGTCTCAATAATGGAGTTAAGTTACTGGTAGATATCGACAGCGATTCCATGAGTAGGATGGTATGTTAATGTTATCTGGTTAATTTTTTTTTATGAAACATTTTACAGTTTTGCAACATATACATTCTAAGAACATTTTTTGTGTTACTTATAGCTCATTCCTAAAGCTATTTAACAAATGTGTGCTGACATGAAATCGAATACCGGCTGTTGTTTGATTTATGATCAAAGTGGTAGAACGTTTTCTGTTGTTATAATCAAAGTAATTGATGACTTTTGTTTTGGAACCGGTTGGACTGAATTAATCAGAGAATGTTGTATAGAAGCTGGAACATATGTTGTTTTTTAGCTTAAATCAAGATCTATGTTGAATATGTTTACTTTTAAAAGAAACGTAAATGATCAATCCGGTACTATGATATGTATTCCAGTTAGAAACCGACACGTCCATTACTTGGTAAGTTTTTAATTATTGTTTCCAATTCAAATGTATTTTAATTAACATTTTTAATAGGATTTCCCTGAGTGGTACGTGATTCAAGAATTTGGTGACAATTACATGAATTCGCTTTTCGAGCTTATTGCTCCAAATAGATATATGTTTAAAGTTTCATATCTTTGGGATGGAATGGGTTGTAGGCTAGAGGATGGATGGATTGAGGTTTTTAAACAAACTAACTTGAAAAGTGGTTCGTTTGTTGTGTTTGAAATCATATCAGATAAGACATTTCATATTAATGTCTTTCATGAAGATGACATGGAATTTATCCTTCCTGGTCCAAATCAGCTGTTTCTCAACTATCAATTAAGCAATCAAGGTAGTTCCTCCCAAAACCCAATTCATCTGGATGAGCAAAATGATGACTCTAAAATCGTCTTCCACATGAACGTCACCAAGAAATTGGTAAATTGAGTTTTTAAATTTCTTTTTTATTTACAAGTATATTTGAAATTTGCTTTTCACAGCGTCTTCCGCGTCACATTGTTACCAAGATTGATGCCTATGATGGAATGCTAATCACTTTGGTCAATCCCGAAGGTCGTAAAAAAAATGAGACTTCATGGTGAACTGTCGGAACTGAAATTTAGATATTGGTTACCAAATAGGAAAATTTTCAAGGTGGAAAATGAATTACAGATTGGTGATAAGTGCATATTTGAATATGACTTCAATGAAGCTACTTTGTGAGTTTCAAAAGTTGATTAGTGATTTGGTGATGTTCGGAACATTTGGGAAATATTTGGGGATGTGTTTGGTGAATTTTGGAACATTTGTGATTTGGTTGGTTATTTTTATTTGTATGGTTGTATTGATACACTTTTTAGTTTATTGTGTTGAATGTTGATGGTTAGCTTTTAAATGCTTTACTTTTATAGTTTCTTGTATCATCTATTTTGTTATTCACTCTTATTTTGTTTCATGGAATGTATTGTAATGGTGCCTTTTGTATGAAAACTTTTAATGAATGGTAATTATGGAGTATCTTAAAACAAATCAAAAAAACAAACAACACTGGGTTAAATCTAAAAATAAAACAAAAAACACTTTGTTAAAAAACACTATTACGCTTGTAACACGTTAATGTACATAAACATATATAAATATCCTATTACGCAATACACGCTTATCAAACCATCTTCTGTCAAAGTGCCTATTTTCAGCCACAGGTTCTCTGCCGTAAAAACTATGCCAATAATCTATTGGTTCTTAATTAAAAGGGAGGCAAAACTCAAAAAGCTCCAAAATATTGGCTCTAAATATTCAAAAACTCCAAATTACATTTAACACTCCAAAAATCAAATTACACTCCAAATTATTAAAAATTTACCACTCCACGAATCAGATGACAATGATTTATACTCCAAATAATTAAAAAACAATCGAAGATGAAGCTTATAGATGAAAGAATCGAAGAAGAACATGTTTTATACTCCGATGAGGAAGCCAACGACAATGACGCACAATCAGAAGACACTGAAGGCTACTCCAGCGAGGAAGCCAAAGACGACGACGGTCACGGAGACAAAGATGGTGCATACAAGAATGCTGTTGTCGAAGGCGTGGCAACCAAATTAGTATGTTTTATAATTAAACTTTTTAAATCATGTTAAAGTCAATTCATTGCCTTATATTGGTGTCAAAAAAACTTGAGTCTGTATAACTTGTCTCAACACTTGATGTGGATACATAAGCGTGTTACTATCGTATTAGAATATTTATATATGTTTTTGTACATAAGTGTGTTACAAGTGTATTAGAATATTTGTTTTCTTGCAGGTTCAGTATGAGGAGCAGATCGCCTCCGGAGCCCTGGCACTTGAACCATGCACAGATGCCGTCACCTTAGTGCTTGGGAAAGAGAAAGGTCGGTTTTAAAAGGGATTGGGTACGGATTGACAACAGGTAAATATTGGGGTGTGAGTCAAGTAAAAGGCTCGTTTAAGCAACGGATTACCCAACTTGAGTATGAGGTGGTGCAGAGAGATGAAGTGGTGAACAGGTTGACGACTTTACTTGAATCCATGAATGCTATGCTAGCAAGCCGTGAGAAGGAACAGTTAGCATTTGAGGCCAGGTTCAGACATCTCGAAGGATTGTTGCCGCAAATGTCGGCAAGTCAAGTAAGTGACGTATGCTACATATTAATTAATGCATTCGACATACATAATTGGCACTGTTTTTGTCACAATTCGTAGGTAAATCCTGTTCCCAACAAGGTTGGTTCTAACCAAAGTACTAGTGTTGTGGCGCAAAATAAAATGCAAGCATCAGTAAGTATCTGACAATTTCTTTGTTTATTACAACTTTCCATGTGATTTTTCATTTTCCATAACCTAATAAATTGATTTGTAGGCCAGTTCTGTGTGAAACATCTTAACCTCAGGTGAGGCTGTGCAACAAGAGTCCGCTTCTCAGGTAAGCATTTGACAGTTTGATTGATTTGTTTTAATAATTAACTTTCCATGTGAGTGTGCTGATTTTGCATAAGTTAATTGTACGCCAAGTCTGCGGATAAAATAGTTGTCAAAACGGTACCCGCTCCCCATATCGCGACATCAGTAAGTATTTGACAATTTCAGTACTTTTTATAATTCGTTTCCAATGTAAGTGTGCTCATTTTCTATTACCGAATTGCAGGCCAAGTCTGTGAAAAAAAGTATTGACCAAACGGTAGTCGATCCCCATAGCGCGACATCAGTAAGTATTTGGCAATTTCAGTTTTATATTTTATAACCTAATAAGTCTAACAATTCCAATTTCTTTTATATTACCAATGAAGCCTGTAGAGAACAATGTTGACCAAGCATCAACACAACTACACCACACTCCGGATAGTAACGACTCGAAAAAACCATCAGTAAGTATTTGGCAATTTCAGTTTTTCCTTAATTGTTGATTGATTCATTGAATGGTTTTTAGGTAAAACGGAGAAGCTGTAAAAGAAAAGTTGATGTATCTACGGATGAAGCTTCCCCACCTGCTGACATAAAGGTATGTACTACGCGAAAAATTTTTAATTTCCCATCAACACGGGTATGTACTTATATATTTACTTCAACTAAGCCATCTTAATTTCACATGCTGGTTTATAGATGTATGAGTGTCGTTGTGTGTGCATGACAAGTGTAACAAGGTGGCAAATGGTAAACTTCATTTTCATCCGTTTCACAACAGTTGCATGGAAAAGCAATCCCGGAGGGTTGCTATAAAGTTAGTATTGATGGAGCCATAAAGGAACAAGCAATTATTCCATGTGAGGCAAGTGAAATTACGACTGTTGGCGACGCAATTGGTACTTTTGTTGCTTGGCCAGAACACCTAATCTTATGTGGCCAGGAGGTTTGTTCCCTTTTAACTTAACCGAACAAATATCTATGTTCTTTTTCATTTAGTTTAAAAAATGAACACTTGTGTTCGTTTATGTTCGTTTGTTTATAATCTAAACTAACGTAATTAAACAAAGATAAACAAACATAAAAGAACTTCCCGCCAAAAGGTTCACGAACAATTAAACGAACGTTCGGTTCATTTGCAGGCCTACTATTTTGTTCCATTCAATTACAAAATACGACATTAATTATACATATTTGTTTTTCATATTCTGTTGTTCCAGCTACCACCACTCCCATCCTCAAAAGAACCAGACAGAGCTGGCAAGAAGGCAAAGGCAAAGTACACAACGATAGGCCGGGTGACCAAACAGAAGACAAGGAGCAGTGCCAAGAAAACTAACGCCTTAGCTAGTATATAGGTAGTCGTTATTTTTGTATTTTGTAAGATATTTTGCATATATATTTGCTTAAGTGAATATTATTGTTAATATAATTTGTTTCTAATTTTGTTTTGTCATGCTTGCTTATAGCTGTTTTATATTACTACACAAAAAATAAAATAATTATATATTGCCTAATTACACACAATTTGGCCACATAGAACACATTAAATAGGTGTGGCCAAAAGTAAGACAATAGCCACACCTGAAATTACAAAAATTAGAGTCTATAAATGACCATTAGCCACAACATAAACATTTTTGTGTGACGAAAATTATGATAATAGCCACACTTTATATTACAAAAGCATTATGTGTGACAAACGGTAAGACAATGGCCACACCACAAACTACAAAAGAGTGTTTGAGTAGCAACTTCACATTTTTAGCCACATTGACAACAACCTCCAGTGTCTATATGATATTATTAGCCACACAGTACCTCACTATGTGTGACGAAAAGTTTGACAATAGCCACACTTTAAATTACGAAAAGGATTATGTGTGACAAACGGTAAGACAATATCCACACCACAAACTACAAAAGAGTTTTTGACTAGCAAGTTCACATTTTTAGCCACATTTACAACAACCTCCAGTGTCTACATGATATTTTTAGCCACACAGTACCTCACTATGTGTGACGAAAAGTTTGACAATAGGCACAGTTTAAATTACGAAAAGCATTATGTGTGACAAACGGTAAGACAATGGTCACACCACAAACTACAAAAGAGTTTTTGACTAGCAAGTTCACATTTTTAGCCACATTGACAACAACCTCCAGTGTTTATATGATATTTTTAGCCACACAGTACCTCATTATGTGTGACGAAAAGTTTGACAATAGCCACACTTTAAATTACGAAAAGCATTATGTGTGACAAATGGTAAGACAATGGCCACACCACAAACTACAAAAGATTTTTTGACTAGCAAGTTCACATTTTTAGCCACATTCACAATAACCTCCAGTGTCTATATGATATGATTAGCCACACAGTACCTCACTATGTGTGACGAAAAGTTTTACAATAGCCACACTTTATATTAGGAAAAGCATTATGTGTGACAAACGGTAAGACAATGGCCACATTATAATCTACAAAGGAGTGTTTGAGTGGCAAGTAAACATATTTAGCCACTTTTAATGTAATATCTTGTGTCTATATCATATAATTAGCCACCCTATTATTAAATTTAAGTGGCCATTTCTTTGCTATATACACACAGTATAGGTCACAATGCAAGCTTAACACAACCCTATTGGCCACATTAATATAAAATTCATGTGGCTGAAACATGAATTCATGTGGCTATATAGATGCAATGGTCACTCATAGTAAATTGTCATGTGGCCATTTTCTACCGTTTAGCCACACTTATTGGAGAGGCTTCTTGATGGCCAGCAACTAATGCCTGTACCCTTTAGCCACACTTATTACCACATAAGGCCACTAAAAACTCTGTGTGGCCAAATCATACCTGGGGTGTCGCGACCTTTGGCCACATATGACCTGAACCAAATGGGTGTGGCTAAAGGCCTACGGCCACACTTTTTCCGTGTGGCCGAAGGTCAATTTTCACGTAGTGTTATTATCAAAAAAAATTCCGAGTTGTTACAGTGTGCGTGTGTGTGTGTATTTTGTTAAATACAACCCTTTTATTAACTAGTTTATGTGTTCTTTGATCGGTTGTTCATTCCTTGTTCGCTTAACTAGGTTCGTTTGATTTTAATCATGTTTTGATGATTTTGCATTTCTAAACCTAATTTTAGTTCTGGGGTTTGAATGTTATAGAGAAGGAGAAATATGAATAATGTTAGATTCATGAACGTCTTCAAAATTCAAGAGCATAATATACGCACCTACAAGTAATGAAGTTGTAGGTTCAGATGAAATATACATCAAAAGTGACAACACAATTTAGGACGTTAGTTAAGAGGTTCGTTACTATTTTTTACTAATAAGTTTTTAAATTTAGAATTGATTGACTTGTATTATTTTGTTTGGTAATTTTTATGGTATTATTGCTTGAATATAGTGTGGTTTTGGGAAAGAAAGAAACAAACATGTTTATTATTTATATTACAGTTATATAGTGAAAAGAGTTGACAAAATTATAAATCAAACATATAACAACATTGAGTACTGTTTTTTAGTCATCAAAGAGATTTATATAACAACATTGAGTATTGTTTTTTAGTCCTTAAAGGGATTTTCTTGGGATAGTGAATATATATTGGGGATAGAATTAAATTGGATCGAAAACTACTTTTTAATTTTTAAAATAAATACATTGGAATTGAGACATAACATTGGATACTGAAAAGTAATTGTTGATAATATATTAGAATAGGTTAAGAGACTGATTATTTGAATCTAAATATACCTATTATAACTAAAATTTAGTCCCTAAAAGAAGATTACAAACGACTAACATCAAGTAGTTCTAGGGACTAATTCTTAGCCTTTAAAGCATTTTATTGGAGACTGATTTGATATGAAATCACGAACCCAATGTAGTGTATTAGTGACAATATAGTCGTGTTTAGAAAACTAATTTTCAGTATGTATATAATGTTATATATTAGGGACTAAAATATTATAATATTCGACACTGATTTGCAGTCACTGAAGAATTATTTTAGAGACTGAAACAACGTGGTAACATGGTCCAAATTAAGGAATGAAGTTTATATACTGGAGACTGACCATTAGTCCTTGTGGGTGCAATATAATGGAGACTGATTTTTAGTTACTAAAGCCATTATCTAGGACTAGGCATTCGTTACTGGCTATGGACTGGAAAAAATAAGTAGGTACTAATTGATGAGCATCAGAGACTAAATTTTTAGTCCCAAATACCATTCGTTTTGTAGACATTTTTAACCATATCCCTAAACGCGTTGGAGCATTCGTCAATCCAAACGACATCACGAGAAACTCGTAGTGTCCATACCGTGTCCAAAGCGCTGTCTTAGAGATGTCTGCTTCTTTCACTTCAAACTGAAGATCACCAGATCTGAGATATATTCGGGAGAACCAACGATCACATTGCTACTTAATCAAACAAACCATCAATCCATGGAAACATATATCGATTCTTTACCGTAAGCCTATCTAACTCACGGTTACCTTACACATTCTCATACTCCCGTCTTTCTTCTTCAGGAACAACACCAGTACATGGGATGGAAACAATATAATAATATAATAGATTTTACAATTTGGTCCCTTATGATTTGGGATGGAAACAACAACAGGTTAAAGTAAGGTTCAGGGTTAAAATTGTATTTAGTTCAAAGTTATTTAATAATCAAACAAATATTTAAACAATAACATTAAAATAATAATAATGTCTCGATAAACGCGATATTTTCAAGATAATATTTTCCCAAAGATAGAAACGGATCGGCTCAAGATTAATAAAATAATAAATAAATATCCGAATTGTTACACCTATCAAGTGTAATAACGAAGCAACAATTTGTATAGTTAAAAACCCGGTCAAACACTCTAAGACAAAAGACATTGACATCCGAATGCACTTTATTCATGATTGTTATGACCACAAACTTATTAGTATTGAAAGAGTCCAATCTGACAACAACTTTGCAGACATTTTTATAAAAGCCTTTGATAGTACCCGATTTCTATATCTAGTAGAGTCGCTTGGTTTTATTTTGTTTTGATTAAACCTTGGTTATCTTTTTGAGGTTAAAATTTGTAAATATTTTTCAAATATGTCACAGTTTTAGAGGGAGAAAAGGAGTTATGATTAACTCACCAAAAATATTTTACGTTTTGCTTAAAAAAATCAAATATTAGTCATTTGACTTACCAAAAATATATTATTTTATATTTTACTATTTGTTTATGAAAATTAGAAAATGCATCAAAAGGAATGTTTTCCCGTTTCGAGGGAGAGCTCATGTTTAGAGGGAGTCGGATATTTAAAAATGTAAAATTTTGAGAAATTGATCTGACCTTTGAAAATAATAAGAAATGATCTCAAATGATTCTAGCACATAAATAATATATTAAAAGTCAACAAGATCATTGCTTTATGTGTCGATACGCTTGACAAATGAATAAGTGCCAGAGTGATATAAACTTAAATTCTCGCCTATGCTAGTGGTTATACGTTCATGAAGCAGTTGCCGACTCCAATATAAGTCATATCAATGAAGGCAGAAATGTAAATAACATGTCATACCCAAGCCTCTATTTACCTTATCACAGTGGTCTTATGTTATCAAGCGTCAATTTGATTTCACTATGTCAAGAAAAGAATCAAGAAAGGTGTAAAGCCCCGGATCCGGTTCCCTACGTTATTGTTGGATTTACTTTGAAACATAGTTCTAAATATCATAGTGAATTAAAACTTTTCATAGACGACTTAAAACTTATCGTCAAATTCGCGTCAATTTGATTTCGCTATGTCAAGAAAAGAGTCAAGAAAGGCGTAAAGCCCCGGTCCTGGTGCCTTACATTATTGTTGGATTTACTTGTAAACACCATTCTAAATATCATAGTGAATTAAAACTTTTCACAGAAGATATAAACTTTAATCATAAATTACAAAACATGAAATTCTTGTTTAAAACATTCAAATATGTCTTAACATAACATCAAAACATAATACTTCATAACTTCCCTCTCTAAATGTCAACCAACTCAATCCATGCCATGTGCCTCCCTCAAGTCAGCTCTTTCATCTTATTTGCCCGCGTGGTGCATACTAAAAGCCAGCTACGCTGAGTAAGTGAGTTCTATTTAATCAGGAAACATACATTACATTCACATACTTACCTATACGTATCCGAAGATAAATATTACATACTTAACATTTTTACCTTTCTTTCATACATACACACATACCTACATACATACATACAATCATACTTTTATTCTTTCATACATTCATAATTTCATATATTAACTTACTTATTACATACATTTTAAAGAGTCTTTCGCATTATATTCTTCGCATAGATTATTAGGGCCTACAACCCTTTAACCTTTGCATATATTATTTGGGTCTGCAAACCTTTAACATTCACAAATATAATTAAGGTATGCAACCCTTTAACCATACGACCATACAACCATAAAACCGTACATACATTCCTATATATAAATATATATATATAGTCTTCTACCCTTTAACCTTTGCATATATTATTAGGGTCTGCAACCCTTTCCATCTACATCATTTCCACACCTTAGCCTACACCAACAAAAACACACATTTAAGCCAAACACTCTCTACACTATTCTATTCAACGATCTAAGACCAACCAAAGGTAATAAATCATTTATCTCAACTGACCCAACATACTATAACCTGACACTACAGCCCCATGATGCCGAATGAGTCGTTTGAATCTAGATATAGCTTTAGCTTAAGAGCCACCTTAGCTCAGATCTGGACACCCCGAAGCTACCTAGGTCATAAACGATCAAACTCCGTCCAATCAATGTAGTTAACGGCGGTTTACGGCACCATAATCGAAGAAAAACCTCAAAAACGCGAATAAAGGAGCGAAACTGAACTTATACGGGCGTACAAGTATATACGCCGTATAAGTGTAAGTAGCGCATAAGTAGAAGAGACCGTATAAGTATGTGTGTGCGTATATATATATATATATATATATATATATAACGTTTATGTATGCAGCGTATATATTTGTGAACACCGTATATGTATGTGTATACCACGTATATGTATGTAATGTGTATGTATGTAGCGTGTATGTATATATACATATATTATGCATGTACCGTGTATGTATATAAATGTATATGTACATATGTAACGTGTTTCTATATAACTTATATGCATGCATGCACCGTGTATGCATAACTTATACGTTATAGAGACTTATGTGCTAGACGACTTGTACGCTAGGAAGACTTGCACGCCAAAAGGACTTATACGCTTAAATGATTTTCCAAAGTAAACGAAAGATAAACGACGTAGACGTATGTAAACAACAGATATCGACATATATGATGGTTAAGATAAGAATAAACAAATAATTAATATTGTAAGGTAACGTTTAAAATGAAGATTCGATTTAATTAAATAATTGAACTTTAGTTTTCTAATGAGGTTTTTGGTAAAGGACTATTAAGGAAAATAGGGGTTGCCCCTTTCATGTTGTAATGCTTATGTAAGCCTTTAGGTTATTGCTAGGGGATGTCTCCCCTATAACCATGCTGCCAGGGGCGCTGCCCCCGGACCCCGTAGTTAGGGGTTACAATAACCTAGAAATATGATATGGATAGGGCTAATTAATTGATACATGTAATTGTTATATAGTTAATTGCGCCCAGTTAAGGAAAGGAGTTACCATTAACTCTTAAAGGAATCAGACCCATGTGATAATCAATGTGATTAGTTAATACACTTACCTTATGTGGTAAGTGTATGCATTATATGATTTACGTGATAGTTATTGAGGTTATAAATGAATGCTTGTCAGTACGTGAACGATCTTCGGATATTGCACGTATCACCAAGAAAGGTGATTGTTAGAAGGTTAGATTGTTTTATATATGTTGCATGAATTATGTGACACTCGTCAATTTCAGGTTAACTCCGTTAATCCGGGCTCTGTTAATTCAAACACAAGATCACACGAACTATGTCATTCCAGTTAACGCATTTCAAATTGCATTTAATTAGAATTAAATGACACATAACAATCAGTACACAAGTAGTCTTTCAGAGTTTCACCAAATCACACACAGGTCGACTCAAACCGTTGATGAAAAAACAATAAATATTATAAACAAGTACTTGATATAATTATGTGTTACCTTTATATGTGTAAATTTGTGCTTGTATGTATAACATCATATTATGGAGGTGAATAACTAGTTTATGCTAGAATTAAACTAAACTAGAAGTTTAGGGTGTGATGTGTAACTTATAATATAATCAATTAATATTGGCACCCCCCCCCCCCCCCGGATCGGCCGAACAAACAACACACACTATATCTACTAGCTTGATTGAAGGGTTAAAGTATTAACTAGGTAACTAAACACTCCCTTAATCCATTCCATTGATGTGTTTGCATGATTAAACATCATGATCATAAACCCTAAATGCTAAATATATTGATTATTGATGAGTTAGGGTTGTATGCATGATTTTTGGTTCATAGATTAGTAGTTTGTTGAGTTTTTGGTGAACACTGATGCTGGACAGAATCATAATTGCATGTTAAAAAGACTGTAACTTGATATTAATGATGTGTTTTGAAGTGATTATTGATTCTATGATGTAGTAGGTCGAGTTTAATTTCTAAAGAGTCTGAGTTTGTAATTTTTGGACGTGTGGAATTTAATTTTTATTAATTTAGAAATCTGTTGCGGAAGTCTGATTCGTGAAGCCTTCTTGTAGGTTGTTTTGTAAATAGTGTATTTCACAAACGACAAGACCAATTGATTTGATTCCACTTCTGGAAGTTAATAATTTGAGTGTGGAATGTAACCCAATTGTCCTTGGATTAATTGGATTAACCATGTAACAGGAATAGTAAATAATGTTTTGTTGCGCATGATAATGACTGCTGTGTACTTACTGTGTTGTTTTGATCCTTGTGAGAAAACCGTATGTAATAAAAATACAATAAAAATATTTTCAGAAACCTAACGCACGTGTGCTTCTATGATGAATTTTTGGTGATTTTATCTACATGTATGGTTAGTCAAATAGAGTAATCTTGAAGTGTTAAAATTTGTATCGGTAACTTAGCTGCTGAATTATTTGATTTAACATGAAAAGTGATTATTTGACTGATGTTTGCTATGTGTTTGACATATTTGCCCTTGTGGTAAATATTTTACTGATGATGTACCGTAGTAGCACTTAACACTATACTTGTTCACACATGTAACTTATCACCAACGTGTTTGTCGAGTCGCACTTGTTTCAAAAACGTAAAACGAACACATCTCATACATAACTTTTATGTGTCGAGTCTAGAGACTCACTCGTAGTTCAAACACTTAGAAATCTCATTTTGTTTTTAGAGCACGAGTGAGGATTTCTTTGACGCGCGCTTTTCTCGGAATGTTGATAACTTCGCAAAAATGTGAGTTTCACGACCCCTTTTACTCTTTAACGCTTTTATTAGGGGGAGATAATATACTCCAACGCTTTAGATTTTATTTACTCTTTATATATAACTTGTAAGGCTAAGTGACAACAAACCAACTAAGTCCTTCAGAACTATCGAACCGGTTAATATTGGATAATAGCGAGTCAGTGTTAAGTAGTACTACTGGGTTTGACAAACCCCACCCAACTCTAAACTCAACTGTAGGTCCAGTGGGTATAGTTTTGGCTAATACATTACCATGGTCGTGGTTGACATGGTGGCAAGGCAAGCGTATAAATAGTCAGCTTCGGTGTCGAACACTTACTAATACATGCTTGATAGGTTAGCTACCTATTGATATATATATTGACATAACACTATCTGGTAGCGCTAAAACGCGACGCTTAAATTCTACTTAAACCTGTGAACTCACCAACCCTGTGTTGACACTTTTAGTATGTTTTTCTCAGGTAGCCGAGGCGGGAGAGCGGTATAGGACATGCATTCACTGAACTCTATTGTTTTAAACTTTCTTTAAATTTTGTCATGATAACTATTTCTTTAAGTCGTCCTGTGTGGCGCAACTATTTGCTTTACAGTTTACGTTTCCGCACTTTTACTTAAGACTTGATGTCTTGGTTGTTTCTAAAACTTTAACTTTGGTGTTTGATATAACTAATGATTCCGATCATGTTACCCTATGACGGTAAAACTCTGTTAGTGGATTTTGAGGGTGTGACAAATGATATATGTATGTTATATGAAAGATTGAGAGTATGTATGAAAGTTTAATAAATAATATAAACAAATGTATGGTAAGGTTGTATGGAAGAAGGGAACCGGACCCTAATAATATCCGAGGAAGAAGGGGACCGAGCCCTAATAATACTCGAGGAAGAAGGGACCGGATTCTAATAATTTCCGAGGAAGAAATGGACGAAGCCCTAATAATACTCTAGAAAGTAGGGTGTAATGCTCTATATAACGTATAAGTATGTAAATCAATAAAATAAGTCTCATTAAAATAATTTATAATTCCTTTATTATTTTCTTTTAAAAGTCATATGTTACAAAAGGAAAAGAAAAAGAAAAAGAAAAAGAGTCAGAAATGAAAAGGAAAAGAAAGTTCAAAAGAAGTTTGTCCTATGATTTTTAACTTCTGATTTATTTCTTCCTTTATTTTGATTCAAGGTTTGGACTTTCTCTGTTTGTTGTCATACAAGATCTGATTGTTAAGGCCTGAATGTTCTGCTTTATTTTATTTTCTTTCTTTTATTCAAGCCTTGACTTTCTTTGCGCGATAATATGGTATTATCCTACCTGATTGTTAAGACCCTAAACTTCTACTTTATTTTTATATTTCTAGATTAAGTCAAGTGTCTATAATAAAGTGTAAATGTGTCAATAAGCGTAGTGTGATCAAATAAGAAAGGTTTAAGTCAAGTTGAGGTGATATGTGAACACGAACTATTCCCGAGGTATGATGGAGTATGTAACTTGTCAGATTAAATGAGGTCCACACTAGTATTATGCTTAATACATACCTTAACATATCACGGTGTCATCTAAATACTTGTTAAATTTAAAGTGGATAAAAGATATGTACAATCGACTTAAGATTCTTGGAAAAATACATTGAAATAGAAGTGTGATCTATAACGTTAACAGATAATTTGATTTAATATCGTGATCGTTCTCGCAAAATTATGTGAACATTTACTGATTATAATTAGTGTATAATATATGATATTAATTTCATATTTACTATTAAATTATTTCCTTTTAACTTTATTTTTTTGGTTTTTGTTTTGTTTTTAAGTTTTTAACTTATCACATATACATGTCTTTTTTCCAAAATGTAAACTAACTCTTTCAATTCAATTTGATAAGGATGCGTCTAAAGGGTTAACTTATAGCCATTCAATTCCATATACTTAGTTCGACCTACCCTCTACAAACCATTTATGAACCCCTGCTTTTTATCAATTATCATTTTCCTTCCCCCTTCATTTATCATTTTTATCATTATCATGCAACCTAAATTGATAATATATTCAACGGATAAATTGGTTGGGCTGAATCGTTGCATAGAAATTGATTTGATTGATCTAAGTTCATACATTTATTATTTATTAATAATTTCCTTTGGTCAATCGGTGAATAAAATGACCGAAAAGGGAATCATTCTATAGAACATCAAAATTTGTTTTAAATTTATTTTATTTTTTTTAAATGGTTTTATGTTATGGTCCATTTTACAAATGTTGTTAAATGAGTGGATGGACAAAAGTGTATCTTTTATATATTTGAGTGTTTGGATTCGACGTATAAATATTTTTCGGGTTTAGATTTGTAAATATTTTCAGAATTCGGGGGTTGTGAGCTTAAAATTGTTTAAAACTCAAGAGGCTTTGACCCCGAGATAGGCCGACCATATATATAGGGTCCAACCAAAATATCTCTCATTTCTTACTTATCCGCTTACACTTTTTCTCTCGACTCTCTCTCTCTCTCTCTACCACCGTCCCTGTACCGCCTTCAAACTCAAACCAAACTCACATATGTGCTTCTTCTTTGTTTCACACTTGATAATCATCAATCATGGACCCTTTACCCTCGGCATATAATCCATATTCTTGTTTATGATTATTGCTCTTGCTTTTGGTGCTCGTGACGGTTCAAATGGGCTCGTCGGAGGATCTAATGGATCAATTTATGTTGTTTGTTGTTCAAATTGACCATGAATTTCTGCTGTCAACATCATAAATACTCTGTGGACTGATTTAGTTCAGTTTTTGTTGAGTTTTGTATAGTTTTTAGATTTCTAGGGTTTTCATACCACTTTGGGTCCGATTGACCCTCGTCTTGGTCGAGTGTGATTGTAAAAAGCGTGTAGAATCTTGAATCGGGTCTGGCCGACTCTGGTTTTGTGTTGAATTGAGTTTTGGACTTACTTTCATTTTGAATTGAGTTCTTCTTTGAAACAAATCGAGTTCTGGATTTGAGTCGAATCGAACTTGAAAGACAATCTAATCGAATTTTGAAAAGATGTTGAAACGCTGAAGTCAAAAGGAATCGAATCGAGATTAAAAACAAATCAAATCGAAATTTTATTTGAATCGAATCGAATTTTCAAAAGTCGACTCGATAAAAATGAAAACTCGACTCCATTCAAATGAAAACTCGACTCGATTCATTTTAACTTTAAATTTTTTCAGAATCCTTCAAATTGCAAAATGATCGTTCAACTCGATTCATTTAAACTCGATTTGATTAGTTTGGCCCTGCTACAGTTTTTCAAAAATTTCTTGTAGTACATTATGTTAGATTGTGATATTTTATAACTTCATTATCTTGTATATATTTTTGATCTCTTCTTAATGTATCAGTTCTAATTGGTTGTTTGATGATATACTTGATCTTCCCAAAAGAGAAAGCATCGGTTGTTTATTTCAATGATTAAGGGATTGCTTAAAAGTCCGCTAAGGGTTGCCATATCTACCAATCCGGAAATTCACTTGGATTGGATTGAAGAATTTTGGACGAATGCCGAAACTGTTAAGGATGGTGATGCTATTATAACCAAAGTGGCCAGAAAGAAGTTAAGTATACAAGAAGAGGATGTCAGACGAGCCTTAAACATCAAAGACGCCCCACATCATTATTATGAACGTATAAAGAAAAAGGACTTGGATGAATACGCCACCAACATTGGGTATGATGTCACGGTGTCCTTTAGAGAAAAAGCATTTACTACCATATTGGAAGCTTCTCTTCCACAACACAACTAATTGTTTATCCGAGCAGAAAGGGGGATTTGATAAACTCAAGACTGAATGGGTTGGAGTTATGGCGTGTCTGACAAACAAAGTTGAGTTCAACTATTCCAAGTGGTTCATTAAGTGCATGCAAGCATGTGTTGTCAAAGCACACTTGGATGATGTATTCAAGATTTGTACAGCTTCTGTTTGTTGACATGATGCCCGAGGTTTCAAGGCCCGTGTACCCAAAAAGTTTGATAAAGACGGAAATGATGCACCTCCAACTGAGCCTCACCATGCTAAGATGGTGAAGCAAACTGTGTTCAAGGCAATGTTGGAGCCCCCAGTCCGTAGTGGGTATAGTTATCTAGGTGCGACACCCGCCAATTACATGCAATTATCCGCACAACCCTAAACGTGTTTAAGCATTATTAATTTCCTATTAAGACTTCATTTCATTCCTTAGATCATTAAAGCGTAGCAAAACCATTCACAGTCACATCATGAATATATCCACATAATACATATAGTGACTTTAAGAGCTACCGGTTCTCGTGTGAAGAAACCCGTAAGAGTACGGGCGTAAAAAAACATTATTATAATGCTACACGCTAGCGAAGATGAATGCATAAATAATTAGATACTCATTTATGAGGTTTTTTTTAATAATAATGACGTTCAAACATGTATCTATATCCAAATAAAAGCAGGTCTCGAAATAACAAATTTTACCTAAAAAAATTAAGTATAAAACAAGTACAAAGTCTATATAAACGTCAAACATGTTAAAATAAATTATGTCATGAAAACTAAGTTGAATGAAAAGGGTATATACGCCCAACTATGATTTAATCTCAAACCACGTTTATTTATTAACTTATATAATTAATATAAACTTGACAATGAATGATATCTAATAATAATTGTCATCTCCTAACACCCCTAGCCATATATTGGCACACTCAAAATCAGTTATTATACACACACTGTACACATATAACATCAGTTTACCATTTAAACTAATAGAAATAATAATAATAATAATAATAATAATAATAATAATAATAATATGTAGCATACACTTAGTCAAAGTCGGAGTTATCCCATCATTCCCTCTTGACCACCAGCATTACCTCCACCATACCACATCCATCGGTAGGCATTCTCACAAATTGGATTTGGTTCAAGATCTCACTCAACCTACAAACATATCCTACTACATTATTTCAAGTCACATGCCATTTTCTGTTTTACTACAAATAAACTTTAAAACACTTGAACACATAACAAATTCCAAATAACACACACATACATATCCCCTAGAACATTCTGCTATCTTACCATTCATTGAACACCATCACCCCACGCCACCCCCAACCCCTCCATATATTTGGTTTTAGGCAACACCAAACCTAAAACCATTAATTTCTTGGCTCTTTCAAACTCTACACAATCATATACTCCTACAATTTCAAGCTACAAACTCATTTCAAAGATAAGGATGACTTATGAGGATCAAGGAGGTGATACAAGTTTCAAGTTGGTGTCAAGACTCGATATCTTCTTGTTCTCCTTCTTACGATCTTAAGCCTAAAACACACTAAGTAAGCATTTAACAAAAATATATGCTAAAATGTATTTTTAAAACATAATAAACTTCTTTAAACTAAAACTAAGGAACACATATGTTAGTGACATTTTGTATAGAATATATAGATATAGTGATACGTTATACATATAAAAAAAATATATATAGATCTAGTAAAGAAATGATTAAAATATAGCTTGACGAGAAGATCATACAAACAAAAAAGTTTAGGTCATCTTAAACCCAAAAATGTGCATAAGCAAAAATGGCTAGTTTAAGCAAAAACATAAAATAATAAGGAGTTAAGTGTCATTTTAGTACTTGTGGTTTGAACAATTACACAACTTTAGTACTTTTTTTGAATTTTTCGCAACTGGATACCCCATGTTAAAAAAACTAGCCATTTTAGTACTTTTTCGTTAACCCGTTTAATTTGTCCGTTAAGTCAAGGGCATAATAGTAATTTTAGTTTTTTTATTCTTTTTTCGTTAGCCCTAACAACTTTAGTTTTCGTCATCCACCTAAACCCCATCAGTATCACCACCCAACTTTATCTTTTTCCCCCATGGAAGCCACTCCTCACCATCAAAAACCACCATCACCACCGGAAACCACCATTACCACCGCCATAACCACCAAGTTAAGTTCTCTCTCCCTATTCAATCCATAAACCGTTCAGCTTGTCAGTTTCCCCGATTATAATATCAGAGAGTATACGATGCTCGTGAAAGATCTAGTTCGCCAGAATCTTAATTTAGGTCGCCGGAAAAACGAATCGGCCGAAAATTGTCCAACACACCACCGCTCCACCCGAAATCAACACACCATCGCTCCACCCAAAATCAACACACCACCGCACCACCCGACTGACTCACAACAGTCGTCATTCTTTATTGCGGGCCGCCAGAAAACCTGCCCACAACAGAACTCTAACACCATCATCGCAGGAAAAGCTGAGAACCTCGGTATACAGTCAGGGGCATGATCGATGACGAAAACGATTGAGGTCCGGTTGATTATTAGGGCTTTAGATTGTAAAGTTGTGAAGGATTTGATTATTAGGGTTAATAGATTGTAAACGATGTAAAACGGATTTTTATTATTAGCGGTTAAAAGAAAAAAGAAAATAAAAAGAAAAATAAAGTTACTATTATGCCCTTGACTTAACGGACAAATTAAACTGGTTAACGAAAAAGTACTAAAATGGCCAGTTTTTTTAACATGGGGTATCCAGTTGTGAAAAATTCAAAAAAAGTACTAAAGTTGCGTAATTATTCAAACATTAAAATTTTAGAAGACTAATGGTATGTTCTATATACTAAAATTTTAACCTAAGGGTTAAGTTAGATTTATAATAAGAAAAAACGTATTTTACTTGTGAAAATTAAACTTCATGTAACATATATAATTATATATATACATATACGAAACTAGTTTATAAAAATGGTTTTCAGTATGTTAGTAAAATGCTATTTTACAAAAATATAGTTTTTAAATATAATAAATAAACTAGTGTATTTTATTTTGTATAATTAAAGCAAGTGTTAAACGAACGTAACGAAGGAAATAATGATTTGAAATATATTTTTGGGGGTTTCATACTTTCAAAATCTACATATTAATATAAATATATAATTTTGTTTATCTACTTAAGTGTTGCGTTATAGCTATATATAGATACAAATTTATTTACTTTCTGTATTAATTGGACGTTTATAAATTGACGCATATCTATACTATATATAATACATCAAGTAAGGCAAATTAAGACACCAATTTTTAAGTAATTTACAACACTTAAAGCATGAGATACATGTGTTAGTAAGGGTAAACATGTCTTTTAAACACAATTCACTCAACTTACAATTTTGGTCTCTCATTTTTAACCATATAATGTTTTTAATTTAACTTGTAAACTAACTTCTTACCCATGATTTTAAACGACTATAGCCTTTTCATACATTAATATTTTTATAAACAAATTGCACCATAAAAACAAGCATTTTATTCTCTTTAATTTGGATATTATATTGTTGTATTTTTTTCATTTTAAATAAATTAATATGTTGCGTAGGGGTGTTCAGTGTCGGTTTTGATGGTTTTTAAGTTAAACATGTGAGTCCAACCGTTAATACTGATTTTCTGTCGTCTAAAACCAAACTCAACCATTGAAAGTTGAAATCGAATCTTTACGAACGGCCTGGTTCCAGTTTGGTTTCACAGTTTAAACTTTAATAATAAATTTAGTTTAAAATAATTAATAATTTGAATGTACCATCAATTTTAACTAAAACCAACAAAATATGATACATGAGATGATCATAAATAAAAAAATGATAATTTTAATCACATAAATGGTAAATATTAATAGAAGATCTAAGACGTGAAATAATGACAACAAATATTACAAAAGGAATCATATTACAATTAGGTGAATTTATAGTCCTTTCTGGCTTCATATGGTCGGTTGCCGATATAAACCGCGAACCAACCGTTCACTACAGTTTGATAATTTTGTAACCGACCAACAAACCGAAAGTAAAAACGACAAAGAAGAAAGAAGTCAAACCAATGACCGATTTAAACGATTTCAAGGTTTTAACCGAACCATAAACACTTATATTTGTACGTGATTAACAGGTTTAAACATCCGCTGCTTCGCGCTGGCACCTGTCTAGTCGTGACAAAAATATTATAACGTACTTAGATTTTTAAGTATTTATAAACTATAAGATAAACAAATTTTACACAATAACTTGAAACGTAAAACACAATGGTGAATACGTATAACACAATGACCTAAAAACGTAAGACACAATGGTGAATACGTATAACACAATGACCTAAAACGTAAGACACAATGGTGAATATATATAACACAATGACTTGAAACGTAAAACACAATGGAAACAACATATTACATAATAACTTGAACGTAATATACAATGAAAGCAATACTATTTTTCTTAAATTAAATGAATTTGTCATATGTCAATCCGAATAAAAGGCAATGAACGTATTACACAATAACTAAAAGTTAATGACAAACAAAACGACACAATGACGTAATCTTTGTGTTAATTT